>NC_138154.1:8281780-8324280 GCF_964199315.1 Orbicella franksi
CACCAACTCAACGTGTCGTGCAGAATCGGTTTCCCCAAGAGTGACAGCCAACAAGAGAATTCTCTCTGTGATACTTCAACATTTCGAAAAGTCGTAATGGTAAGCAGCATGAATCTTCAGCATTGATTATGTTCTAGAATGTTCAACTCCACAGAACAATGCCAAATGCTCTCATTCGGTGAATGAGAATGTGCGAAGCATGTCTCCTTGCAAGGATGAGACCTTGAGTCAGTGGCATTTGTTCAAAACGCGTGACCGGAAATAGAAATATGTGCTAAAATAATGGAAACCGGAAATAAAGCTTGTTTTATTTGGTGATCTGATATCACGAAAGTTAGCTCGATGACCTACCCTGATTTTTTGCATGAAAAGAAAAATGCGTTATTTTGCATTCATAAAGAAAGTTTAAAGAAAAATTATCTTGTGGAATTTTTTTCGACTTCCTACAGCTCTTTTATAAAAAATCAAGTTCTACTAGATAGTTTTTTCTCATATCACGTGTTCAACTAGAGAATTTGATGGGGTATTCAAACATTGAAAAAAAATACTAGGTCACGGAATTGGTTTTTAAGGTAGTTTTGAAAAACTGAATTTCAAAGGGTCCTTTTGCAGCACTGTACTGTTGCCATGGCAACCGTTGGGACATTGCAAACTCCCTTAAAAAATTGTACAATAATAGTTTTATTCAGATGACAAAACATTGCTCTTCTGATAGGGATAACAGTGTTGTAATCTTTCTTCATTGGACACGCACTGTTAATTGTGGAAAACCCTTTCAAGCCTCCTTAATTTACTTTAAAACCTTAAGGTATTAATATTTCTCGATCTTCTTCAATAAAAAATCAAGGACTTTCAAGGACCAAAATCAATTTCAAGTACTTTCAAGGCCTTGAAATCGGACATCTGAAATTCAAGGGTTTTCAAGACGCGTACGAACCCTGTACTTTCTAACCTTTGGTTATTACTAGTATTTTATAATGTGGTTTAAAGTAATTTTATCCCCTAGTAATAAAATAATTTGTACTTCCCCCTCGACAATGGTTTTTTGACACTTAACTAAAATTTACTACTGTTATTATTATCATTATCGTTATTGTTATTGTTATCGTTATATGTTAAGCCTGTTGCTGAGACAAAAAAGAAAACAAAGTATGTGGTTTCTATTTTCTGTAGTAACAGTATCAAACAAAGTTTTCTGTTAATGTAGGTAGTGGTCAAGGCCTCAATAAGAAGAGAAGGAGAATGTTTTTCCCTCACTGAAATCCTGGACGGCCTGAAACTCAATAGGAGACAGTTCTGGCAAATGTGTATTCCTGCTGGGTGCAATAACCTCAAAAATGTGAAAGGCATTGGCATCTGTCAGCATCCATTGGGCTTATGATTTTGTAAAGCAGGGTAATTTGATGGAGGCATTGGCAGGGAGAGAAGCATCTCAGGCGTATCAGGATTATTTGTATATGGTTGAGGCAGTTTTCCACCACCAGACAATCTTTGATTTGATCTCTGGCTCAACGATACCTCTGGAAAAGACTGACCCACTTGTAGATGTTCGACATCTTTGTGGAAAGTATCCTTGATCAAAACAATTAGTAAAACCAAACTATCAAATCTTATTAGTTGTTCTTGGAGTGCATGTGTTATGGTTTAAAACAAATTTCAGATCAAACTGATTTTTAAATAGTTTAAATTGCATTTCCTAACTATCATGGTAATAAATCTGGAACAAAGGAAAAAACAAATCAATCCAGTTAAACTTCATTGACCTGAAATTCATTTTAAACTACACCACATGTATCTCTGGTGTTTAAGAGTGAGTTTTTCTAATTAGCAAACATAGGACGGCAGAAGTCGAAAAATAGATTTTTCTCTCTTTTCGTCCACAAATAGCCCTTAGGTAGATATGAAACGTGATATAGTTTTTTGGAGCTCAAAGCGCTTTAAATTCGAGAAAATCGAGGGAAACGATTTTCGCGTAGACGGTCACCAAAATGGCTAGTCACAAAGACTTAAAATTAGTAATCTAAACTTAATTTGCATTCACGTGTAAAAGAGAACTAAAACTTATCAATACTTTTTCTTGAAAGACAAAGTATTCAGCTATCCAAAACAGGTTAGGACTTGACTCGAGCGCCATTTGAGGATAAACACACAATTTTTTAAAAAATCCCTTTCAGTTAGTAGGTCGAATTCCTAATATAAGGTTAAAATTCAGAGATATTTTTCGACATGTGCCATAACTCCAAATTCCTTGAAACTTCGCCTTTGGAACACTTTTATGTTGTTGTAAAACATGTATTAAAATCAGCTTGGGTTATTCTTCGAGTGGTTTTTGAGGCCTGGCTGAAAAACTCCGATTTTACCTAAAACATGACAAAAAGTAAACAATGGCTTCTGCGTGTTGGTCTGAGGGCAAGCGGGTACAGGCATTTAAGTCCTTATAGTATGAATTCTTTGTACTAATAAGCAAATTGTTTGCTTGCACCTGTAATAAAACTGTTCAATCTCAACGCCAGAGTAACTTTATTTAATCTGAATATGTTTTATCGCTTCGAATCCCAGACATTGTGACGAGATGTCGATTTCACACCAAGAAGAAACAAGACGTCGAAAACGTTTTACTACGCAGCCTTCCAATTATCAATTTAAGACAACTGGCCGCTGAAGGAGACATTTACCGAATTACAGCTTAAAACAGTTACGTTTTCTGTAACGCATCAGGTTCGGCTGCAAAAAGTTATTTCAGGACCGGCAATACAGGTTAAATTTGGTGAAGAAATCTTAAGGTTTCATTGTTTATTTTGTTTGCAAGTTACGGTTTCATTCCCGGCCGCGGAATTTACTATGTCCCACGGCAGAGACCAGAATGGGTTGTTTTATTTCGTGTTTGGAACACTTTTATGTTGTTGTGAAACATGTATTAAAACCAGCTTGGGTTATTCTTCGAGTGGTTTTTGAGGCCCGACTGAACCCCGATATTACCTAAAACATGACGAAAAGTAGACAATGGACTTGGACTGCGTGTTGGTCTGAGGGTAATGCGGTATAGGCGTTTAAAGTCCTTGTATTATTAGTTCCTTGCACTTAACACTTTTATGTTGTTGTAAAACATATATCAAAATCAGCTTGGGATATTCTTCGAGTGGCTTTTAACGCGCCGCTGAAATAACCGGATTTTAACGAAAACATCAGCAAGAAGTAAGCAATAGACTGCTTGCGTGTTTCCTGAGACCAAGAGACAGAAGAGACTGCTGAAGTAAAGCGGTTTAACTTCTTTCATTATCATATTTTCGTTCTGCCGGTCGATATGCTTCTTTTAAAGTAAAATAAAATGATAAAATGAGTTTTTTCATGCATTCAAAAGTACCTTCACCCACAAGGAATATTTCAATCTTTCTACGTGAAATTAGATCACCAACAAACAGATAATGTGTAGATTTCACAATCACGGACCGCAATTCTAAACAATTCACCCGGTTTAACTGTGTACATGTATAAATAAAAGTTACAGAGTTGCTTTACTTCAGTTGAATATGGAAAACGGGACTGCAAAGTAAATGCGAGCAGGCGCTTATTTTCCAACCTTCTAATATAGGACTTGCCCATTTACAAGGTACAACGGAAGGTATACTAACTTGGGCCGACAAAAACAACAACATTGATCGCAAGAAAGATCTCCGCTGGTAATCCTGACATAGCAGCATTTACAGATTTCTATTCTTCTCTCCTTCGTAACCTCTTCGTGGAACGGATACCATGGCGGATAGCGGCAAATTGGTGTCACCCAACCTGTCTTTTCGTATCGCTACCAAATAGGATCTGACCTCTGATTTTCCTCGAGAATCTCGTTCATCAGTTTAAGCACCGTTAATGGAACAATAACTGACCAGAGTCCACCCTCATTGCTTAGCAATTCTTCTGATCGAAAAACACAACAGTTCATACTTTTAAAACATACCAAAGATAAACGACAGAAACCTTTAAAAAAGATCCGCATTTGCAAACTTGTCGTCTGACCTTAAATCGCTGTATATGTGACGTGTCACGCCTTCCGAAAGCAAACGAAGTGTTAACTAAAGTCTCAAAATTAATTTAGAGTAGAGCTTCGATCGTTATATGGTTGCAGTATGTTTTGCACGACGGCAAAAAAAAAAAATACAAAGCAAAAAAAGAGCAAGAGAACTGAGGATACATTTTGTTTTTACATGCAGCGTGACGTCTAAGATAGAATTCTCTTGGGAAAATACTGGGTAAAATAAATTAGCTTAATGGATTTGGCATGCTTAAATATTCTATTCTGCAATCTAGCTAACCATTGCAAGCGGGTCTTTTAGTGAGTCATGGATTGCCAATAGCAGAAAGTCGAAACAAAGTGACTAGAAAACATTGGAAAAAATAACTTCGCTTTGGCAGGAAATATTTCTGACCGAACTTTTAATTGAAATTCGCGTGACCTTCTTTTTAACTGAACTATATATTGACAAAATTACTAAAGACTATCGGAAACATGTTTTACTTCGGAAATAAACGGCCGCACTTTTGTAAAACAACCCATTCTGGGCTCTGCTGTGGGACATAGTAAATTCCACGGCCAGGAATGAAACCGTGACTTGCAAACAAAATAAACTGTGAAACCTTAAGATTTCTTTACCAAATTTAACCTGTATTGCCGGTCCTGCAACCAAACCTGATAGGTTACAGAAAACGTAACTGCTTTAAGCTTTAATTCAGTAAATATCTCCTTCAGCGGCCAGTTATCTTAAATTGATAATTGGAAGGCCGCATAGTAAAACGTTTTCGACTTCTTGTTTCTTATCGGTGTGAAATCAACATCTCGTCACAATGTCTGGGATTGGAAGCGATGAAACATACTCGGATTAAATAAAGTTACTCTGGTGTTGAGATTGAACAGTTTTATTACAGGTGCAAACAAACAATTTGCTTATTAGTACAAAGAATTCACACTATAAGGACTTAAATGCCTGTACCCGCTTGCCCTCAGACCAACACGCAGAAGCCATTGTTTACTTTTCATCATGTTTTAGGTAAAATCGGAGTTTTTCAGCCAGGCCTCAAAAACCACTCGAAGAATAACCCAAGCTGATTTTAATACATGTTTTACAACAACATAAAAGTGTTCCAAAGGCGAAGTTTCAAGGAATTTGGAGTTATGGCACATGTCGAAAAATATCTCTGAATTTTATTCCTAAATTAGGAATTCGACCTACTAACTGAAAGGGATTTTTTTTAAAATTGTGTGTTTATTCCCAAATGGCGCTCAAGTCAAGTTCTTACCTGTTTTGGATAGCTAAATACTTTGTCTTTCAAGAAAAAGTATTGATAAGTTTTAGTTCTCTTTTACACGCGAATGCAAATTAAGTTTAGATTACTAATTTTAAGTCTTTGCGATCGGCCATTTTGGTGACCATTGAGGCGAAAATCGTTTCCCTCGATTTTCTCGAATTTAAAGCGCTTTGAGCTCCAAAAAACTATATCACGTTTAATATCTACCTAAGGGCTATTTGTGGACGAAAAGAGAGAAAAATCGATTTTTCTACTTCTGCCGCCAAATTCAAATTTTACTTGGTTTTTGTTGACATTTGCTCTTAATAATACCGGTTACAACTTAGTGTTACGGATCACGAATATATACAAATTAAAAAGCTAATTGCGACATATGTGTATTAAAGTAAGTTTCATGGTTTCATAGGTGGTTTCATTGATTCATAGGTTTCATAGGTTTCGTGGTTTCATAGGTTTCATGTTTTCACAGGTTTTGAGGTTTCAGAGGTTTTGCGGTGTCATAGGTTTCGTGGTTTCACAGGTTTCATGGTTTCATAGGGTTCATGGTTTCATAGGTTTCATAGGTTTTCATAGGTTTCATAGGTTTCGTGGTTTCATAGGTTTCCTGGTTTCACAAGTTTCATGGTTTCATAGGTTTCATGGTTTTGTGGTTTCACAAGTTTCGTGGTATCATAAGTTTCATGGTTTCACAGGTTTCGTGCTTTCATAAGTTTCATGGTTTCATAGGTTTTGTGGTTTCACAGGTTTTGTGGTATCATAAGTTTCACGGTTTCACAGGTTTCGTGGTTTCATAAGTTTCATGGTTTCATAGGTTTCGTGGTTTCACAGGTTTCATGGTTTCAAAGGTTTCTTAGGTTTCGAGGTTTCATAGGTTTTGTGGTTTCACAGGTTTCATGGTTTCAAAGGTTTCTTAGGTTTCGAGGTTTCATAAGTTTCATGGTTTCACAGGTTTCGTGGTTTCATAAGTTTCATGGTTTCATAGGTTTCGTGGTTTCACAGGTTTCATGGTTTCAAAGGTTTCTTAGGTTTCAAGGTTTTATAAGTTTCATGGTTTCATAGGTTTCGTGGTTTCACAGGTTTCGTGGTTTCATAAGTTTCATGGTTTCATAGGTTTCGTGGTTTCACAGGTTTCGTGGTTTCATAAGTTTCATGGTTTCATAGGTTTCATGGTTTCACAGGTTTCGTGGTTTCATAAGTTTTATGGTTTCATAGGTTTCGTGGTTTCACAGGTTTCATGGTTTCAAAAGTTTCTTCGGTTTCGAGGTTTCATAAGTTTCATGGTTTCATAGGTTTCATGGTTTCATAAGTTTCATGGTTTCATAGGTTTCATGGTTTCACAGGTTTCGTGGTTTCATAAGTTTCATGGTTTCATAGGTTTCGAGGTTTCATAAGTTTCATGGTTTCACTGGTTTCATGGTTTCACAGGTTTTGAGGTTTCACAGGGTTCGTAGGTTTCATGGTTTCGTAGTTTCGTGGTGTCAAAGGTTTCGTGGTTTCATAGGTTTTGTGGTTTCATAGGTTTCATACTGAAGTTTCATGGTTTCATAGGTTTCGTGGTTTCGTGGTTTCGTGGTTTCATAAGTTTCATGGTTTCACTGCTTTCGTGGTTTCACAGGTTTCGAGGTTTCACAGGGTTCATAGGTTTCATGGTTTCGTGGTTTCATGGTTTCAAAGGTTTTGTGGTTTCACAGGTTTTGTGGTTTCATAGGTTTCATGGTTTCATAGGTTTCATGGTTTCGTCGGTTTTATGGTTTTGTAGGTTTTATGGTTTCATGGTTTCATAGGTTTCATCGTTTTACAGGTTTTGTAGCTTCATAAGTTTCGTGGTTTCATGGTTTCATGGTGTCGTGGTTTTTATGGTTTCGTGGATTTTATGGTTCTGTGCGGTTCGTGGTTTCATAGGTTTCGTATGTTTTATGATCAACCAGACATGACAGGTTCAAAGTACTGAAGGTGTCATGTTGCAGAACAGCGGAGGTGTTGAGCAATCTGTAGTGTCTCGTACTTTTGTTTGACTTAAGTTATCGAGTTCTCCGAAATGAAAGCTAAACAAGGAAATGCGTTCTTTAAGGTAGGAAACAAACGTTTATTATAATTTTTCACTGGAAATAGTTTTTAGGTGTCTTTATTTTTTCTAATATTGGGTAACATGCCACGATACAGATGCTTTCTAAGTCTAGCGTGATGATCACCCTATCCTGACTAAAATATACTCATCATTCTCAATTTTCAAAGCTTTTATCAATCTATCTGGATACAGACAATACTTTTTTTAATGATTGGACAACTTAAACAGCCTTTTCATTGAGTGTATATACCGTAGGCAAACATTCAAACCGCGAGCCACAGCATGAGTTTGATGCCTTCTGTCAGCAATAATATACTGCAGGATAATTTCTTTCCAGACACTCATTAGATGTTTCACGGACATCCTGGCAGTCGGTATTTAATACAAATATACCTCGTGTACTGTTTGATTTAGAAAAAGGCTCGTAGTTCGATGGCAAAGATTCTTTCAAACTGAAACCTAGACAACCATTAATTCATGAAACCCACAAGACCAGCTGGTCCGAAAACGAGGAGTGTGGAGTGTGGAGTGCAGAGTGCCCATGTGAATTAACCCTCGAACCATTCAACAACTTGTCAACTGCGTGTCCTAAAGTTCTCATGATTGATGAAATTCAAACTAAATCCTTGACAATTTTTTCAGCAATGAAAAATAGTAATATATTTAATTCTGGATTGACAATTAAAGAAACAAATAAATACACAGGTAAAGTTGCACTTTGAGAAAACAAATTTGAAATTATTTTCCCAAAAAACCCATTTAACTGGCAGCAACGCTTGTCTCACCAATTCCATGTGCCACTGCGGCCATGTTTTTTTTTTTTCTGTTGGAATTTAATATCTTCTCTGTTCGAAAATTACTGATTTCAATTTGGAAATAAAGGAAGGTTGGTACACACTACATGAAGGCTGTTAACGCAAAACAAAGAAAACAATTCTTTAACGGTGCTATTCACACCGTGAAAATGATTTGGGTCCAAAAATAATTGAAACACGGGGAACTAGGGATAAGTTAAGCCTCTTCCAGGCGTTCAGTTAGTTGGGGCTCAGCGCGAAAAACGGCGAACGAAAAAATATGGAGGAAGCGCTTTATCTCACCGCATTTCTCCCCTATTTTTTCGCCCACTGTTTTTCGCGCTGCGCCCCAACTAAGGCCCTCTTTACACGACCCCAGGTTGCCTTTTACCCCGGGTTGAATCACCGCAGCGGGTAATCCTTTTGTAGTCAAATGTAGTCAAGTAGTCAAGGCGGGTCAGCCCCCCTTGCTGGGTATGTCAAGACACGGGTTGAACCGGCGAGAAGGGTTGAAATTTCTTCCATTCTCACATGTATAAATCAGTGGGCCAAAAGCTAACACAGGTTGGTACTTTCAGTCAAATAATCATGTTGTTTCGTTTTTTGGGTTTCTACATCAGGACCTCCCACTATTCCGTAATACTTTCTAGTTTTATCGTTTGTCATCTTTCTAGTCCATGTTTTCAGTTTTTGATCAGAAGAAAGGGTGGCCCGGGTCAAGCTCGAAGTATACCACACGCTATTGCAGACTGATAGCCCGGGTTGGTGTAAACTGTTTATTTTTAGCACTCTCTGCAATGATTCACCCGGGGTCGTGTAAAGAGGGCCTAACTGAACGCCTTGAAGAGGCGTCACGTATTACTAGTTCCCCCGGTTTCGATTATTTTCAGATTATTCTGCGCACTCCGCACTCCATGTTTTCGGAACAGCCCACAAAACCAATGAAACTACGAAACCTATGAAACCTTCAACTTTTGCGTTTAATAAACCTATTAAACTATGAAACGTACGAAACCTTTCAGAATATGAAATTATTAAAATCTATGAAACCAATGAAACCATTGAACCCTTGAAACCTTTTAATTCTTTCACTTCTAACTTTTCGCAGGATGAGCAGCAATTAACTTGTGGCGTCGTCAATTTAAGCGACGCTTGATATTTTTGACCACCAGATAGTAGAGCTAGGATATGTTTTCAAAAAACGGTCTGTTTTGGACGTCGACCGCATTCAAAAAAAGTTAATTAAGAAAAATGATCAGTTACTGGTTGCACAAATTGTGGCGAAATAACCTATTACACCTACTTATTGAGGCCTCCTTACCTGAGAGGATATCCAAAAGCAAAGGGTGACAAAAAAGAAAAGGAAAGGGGGCAAAAAGAAAAACTGGAAAGTGCCAAGCAAAAAAAAATAAAGTTTGGTTTGTGGATTAGGACAATAACATATCAACATGGCGAATTGATTATTTTAACGCTTAGCATAACATTTGTTTTTCTTTAAAGGACCGTCTTTTTCATATTGGCGTTGATGTCATACACATGTGCATTTGATATAAATGAAATAATGCAGGAAGTACTGAAAGAAGCCACGCATCAGTTCAACGAAAATGTTCGCCTTGGAGAAAATGTGCCATCACCGGAAATACGACACTCAGATTGTGGCCCCCTTACTTCTTCACGAATTGACTGGCAGAGATATTTACAGTATCCATTCATTCTGTGGGATCCATTGGCTCAGTTTCCTTATCTCTTTAATACTCTATCATTTTTGTGCCCTACATGCCTGGAGGACGCAGACAAGACGGATATGAAAACCCATTCTTTCTTATCAAGAACGAATCATTGGTTTAATGGCCGGCTTCTTTATCATACTAACAGCTGTATTCTCCTTGTTAGCTGTATGTACCGCTGTTGTAAGGGCCACGACATTTCGTCTTGCCATCCTTCCATATTGTCGAGCTTTCCTTCTTCATATCTTTTTCAAATTCCGTTTTGTTTGTTTCACAAGTCTGGCTTTACAAAGGATGCCCTTCATCTGGTTCAAAAACTAGTTGACGAGGGACTTGCTTTTGAACAAATTGAACAACTATTGGAATTGCAATATTGTGATGCCTTTTCCACAATGGAGTTAAAATTTTGGCGGGATTACCAATTGAGAAGTTCACAGTCACGATAGACTCCAGCGAATTCTTTCCCAAGCAAGTGGAAAAAGGAGCCAGGACACTTTGAAGCCCTTAAAACCACGAAACCTATGAAACCATGAAAACATGAAACCACGAAACCTATGAAACCATGAAACCTTTGAAACTATGAAACCTATTAAACCACGATACCTATGAAACCACGAAACCTGTGAAACCATGAAACCGAGGAAACCATGAAACGTATGAAACCACGAAACCTATGAAACCTCGAAACCTGGGTAACCACGAAACCAGTGAAACCATGAAACCAGTGAAACCACGAAACCTGTGAAACCACGAAACCTACGAAACCTCAAAACCTGGGAAACCACAAAACCTCTGAAATCTCAAAACGTGGGAAACCACGAAACCTGTGTAACCACGAAACCTGTGAAACCACGAAACCTATGAAAAACCTGTCAAACAACGAAACCTGTGAAACTATGAAACCTGTGAAACCATGAGACCTATAAAACCACGAAACCATGAAACCTATAAAACCACGATACCTATGAAAGCACGAAACCTGTGAAACCACGAAACCTATGAAACCTCAAAACCTGGGAAACCACGAAACCTGTGAAACCAGGAAACCTATGAAACCTCGAAACCTGTGAAACCACGAAACCTATGAAACTTTGAAACCTGTGAAACCACGAAACTTATGAAACCTCAAAACCTGGGAAACCACGAAACCTGTGAAACCAGGAAACCTACGAAACCTCGAAACCTGTGAAACCATGAAACCTATGAAACCTCGAAACCTGTGAAACCACGAAACCTCGAAACCTGTGAAACCACGAAACCGATGAAACCATGAAACTTTGAAACCACGAAACCTATGACGCCATCAAACCAATGAAACCACGGAACCTATGAAACCATGAAACCTATGAAACCTCGAAACCTGTGAAACCACAATACCTATGAAACCACGAAACCTGGGAAACCACGAAACCTATGAAACCACGAAACCTATAAAACCACGAAACTTATGAAACCACGAAACCTATGAAGTCATGAAACCTGTGAAACCATGAAACCTATGAACCATGATTCATAATGATTAATCATTAATGCATATATTTGCATGATTCATAATGATTAATCATTAATGCATATATTCGTCATTAATTTACATATAATTTGCATATATTCGTGATCCGTAACACTAGGTAATAACCATAATACCAGTCTTCTGGCAAATCTGAGTCTTGTAGTGTTTGTTAATCATTGACTTTTAGTAGAAATCTAGAAGATTCCTATTCCAGTGATCTGGCTGATGGGACTATTGATCCCAAAAGTGGAAAGAAAGTGAATAGGTTTCTTCTTGCAGAGGTAAATAAAATTATTAGACTATAGTATGCCTGTTACACTTTTGGTATGTCAACATTATATTGGGAAAACTGTTTTGTCTAATGTGTACACTATTTAGACAACCAAGACTAGCCAAAATGGTCATGGGACATCCAAAGGTCAGGCCACATTATCTGATGGTATGTTGTTTTTGATTTGTTATTTTATTTTATTTTGTTAGAAACAGTCAACTGACTCCACCACCTAGTTGCACTCAGAACTGAAATATCTTGTTTGATTTATATATTTTTAATTAATTTTTAATCTTTACATAATGTTGAAATCTTAGAAACACTGGTTTACCAAATTTTAGGTGGTGGTGGTAAACACCATGAAATTCAAATCCAACTCATTCATGTGGACAGATTTTATTTCATCACCCAGCATTGAGCAAGGTACATTCCTGTGTACTTGCCACTGTGAAATTTATGTGAATGGAAGGAAGTATACAGTATTGTGAGAACTGATCTCTGTAAAGACAGCTCTGCCAACCCTGACACCCCAGTCCTCTGTTAGTGCTTCAACAGCATCAACTGTCCCCGATGATGAAGAGGCAGATGCTAATGACTCAGTTGATGACGAGGCTGTTAAAGCAACAGTACACTCTCTGCCAGTCAGTGTTAAGAACCTGCTATTCAACATCACAACAAGAAGCCCTTAAAGAGGCATTTGAACATGCATATGGACAAAACAGACACATATTTGTGAAACTTGAAGCAGAGCCATCTAACATTGTTGACAGCCATGCAATTGCTGTCTTCATAAAGCTGTCTGTAGACTATAAAAAAGTAACAATTTGTGCATCCATTACTCAAAAAACAATTGCATGAAGTGTTTGTAAGAACAATATGCTTTTGCACAACGTTCTTAATGATTGGTTTTTGACCACTGATATCACCAAGAGAAGCTTGTGGGAAAGGCCAGTAATTAAGGCAAGTTCCAAAGTTGATTAAAGATAATTCTTTAATTTGGTATTGCTTTTAAGACATGGAACTAGGCCTTTCTTCCTTTGTCATCACCCAAAGAAACGTTTGGCTGTGTTCAAGGTTCATTTGTTCATTTATGCTAGAAAGCCAAACACAGAATTCTAAGGACTATCATTCCAAAACTTCATGTCTTACAAGCATAGTTTACATGACAACACTTTCAATTAAGTAAAAGGAAACATGGGTCATGATAGCCTGCTTTTCGATGAATGTATCCTATGGCTGAGACGTATGTTACCACAATAGAAGAGGAATAACCTTGTTTATATAAATTAGCAATAAAAAGAGCTAATGTGTTGGAATGAATAGGAAAACTAATGTGCCTGACATGTAATTGATTTTACTCAAAGTCCTTAAACAAAAACCACGGATGGTGATACATATTGAATGATGATGGGCTTAAGCTAGTCTCCATAAGCTTTGTTATGGTGATACCCAGCAAAAAGTGGGCTGGTATCTTTGTTGGAGATGTATCCATGCAGCAAGACATGTGTTTGAATTTCTCCACCTGTAAGCAAAAGAGATTATCAGCTAATATGTTTTTGCTTCTGGTGATGTGTCTTGCTTTGAACAAACTATTCTAACGCAAACCGGTCAGAACCACATGCCTTAACAACCCAAGCAAATCCTTATGTTTTGCGGTTTGCTTGTTAATGATGTGTGCAACACTTGTTGTCTAAAACAAAAATCACACATTTATTTGGAGTTGATCTGCTCACAAGATTAGGCCTATAACAATAAAGCTCAAAAAATGAAATGTCCTTAGACTTACACCATACCCAACCAACTTAGCAGCATTGGTGTAGAAGTGTAAAGAGGGTGACGCATGCCAGGCTTCCTCGAGGAAAAACGATTTACAGTTCAATTCCAAGAGAAATTGATACCATATGATCAAATCCTTTTTTACTTCTTGTGTCAGCCGTATGTAATGTAAGGGCCATTTAATCCCTGTTGTAAGGTTTATTAGTCGGTGGAGAAACACCCGACCTGGTACGATGACTGGATAAGTGAAGTTAAGCAATCCGATAAGGGACTGTAGGTCACGCAGTTACTTTTCTTTGAGTAAAAAGGGAGTGAATGGCGCTTAAGCACTTAGCAATCTTGTCCTGAGGAACCCTAGCTTTGTGCCTGTTGTAATCTAATTGAGTCCTACAAATGTTGAGTCACTGACTGGAAATATCGAGAATGGCTGGCCAGGTTTGAAAAATCAAAATTCCAGAAACTTTGCCTAAAGAACTCTTTTAGGGAGCTGCTTTTGAAACCATTCCAATTTTCTTAGAATTACTGATCGGATCCAACTGCCCAAAGGCGATTAAACCAAAGGAAGTGATCCATGGTAAAAGCAAAGATCCATACACAGTCCCAACACTCCTTGGTTGGTGCATAGTCAGACCAGCCAGTCTTTGACAGACCCCCTAGATGAAGACAGCATAGTAACATGCAACAGGATTATAGCACATGAGAACACGTCTGAAACAAGCCATGTTAGTTTTATCCTGGAAGACAAGACTAAAGAAATCATAAACCCCTCCTATGTAAAGCAAATGCTTGAAATGGACATTGCGGAAAATAACGACTTGGCTCAACAAGGTCTTTCTAAGGAAGACAGGAGGTTTCTGAACATTGCAGAGATGGGCATAAACAGATGTGATGACAGCCATTACAAACTTCCACTCCTGTAAAGGAAAGCTGTCTGTCTTATGTACCACCTCAAGAAACGGTTTACATCACCGAGTAATGAAGAATATAAGGGAGAGCACATGAAGTTCATGGAAGATATGAGTGAAAATGGCTAGGCCAAAAAGGGTCCAAGTGATGCTGACATGAAGCCCAGCATGACATTTTACATTGCTCATTACGGTTCAAGACATCCAAAGAAGAAGTTAAGACCAGTTTTTAACTGCAGTCAAGAGTACAATGGCAATTCCCTGATTGAGAATCTATTGCAAGGTCCTCTGCTGACGAACAATCTTACTGGTGTCTTGTTGAGATTCCGACAAGAGCCCATTGTTGTGACATGTGACATTATGGGCATGTTCCATCAAGTCCATGTCAATCCCGAGCACCGTGACCTGCTTCACTTCCTCTAGTGGGAGGAGAACAATCTTTCTAAAGATCCTGTAGAGTACTGCATGAAAATTCAGCCTTTCAACAGTCACCGTGAACCTGAAGTTACAGTTTAAATTGATCACATGACGCGATCATGCATGGAGAGACACTATCAGCCCATAATACACGTCTGTGGAAAATACCCAGGTGGATAGTACTCGTCCGTGAAAATTTTTCTGTACTAAACAAGCAGGCTTCGTTGTAATAATATGGCTACTCGATTCGCTGAGGTCAACGAAGATGTAACTATCCTTGTCAATGAGGGAGTACCCCAAAAAACCAAAAAGGCAAATTCGTATGCAGTTAAAGTTTTTGAAGGTAAGGAAACTTTTAATAGGACATATTTGTTACAAAGTTACAATGCATTTGACGAATTAAAAGATATTCACCAAGAAACCATAAGACTGAATAAAAGTTAAATTCAATAATATTGTTTTTACCTTTAAGCTTGGTCTAGAGAGAAAGGAATCACAGAGAGCATTAGAGTTCCCATCAGAAAGACTTGCTGAAGCCCTTCCCAAATTTTTCGTGAAGGCACATACAGTTAGTGGGCAACACTATTCGCAAAACTCCATGAAAGCCATTTGAGCGGGTCTTGAACGGTACCTGACTCAAGCTCCACACAGGAAAGCATTTTCTATCATACACGACAAAGTTTTTGTTCCATCCAATGAGGCTTTAGATTGCCAACTAAAAAGTTTGGTGATGACGGAGGTGTTGTCATCTACAAAACACAAGCAAGCCTTAGTATGTCTCAAACAGATCGAAGCCCTTAGAGCACATATTAGGAAGGGTTGTTCTCTGATACACCCCCGGGATTTAGGACAGAAAAAAATGAACAGCTTTATCCACTTTTGAACAGGTCTCTTTTATGAGGTGCAACACAAATAAACATCGAACTAGCAGTGGCTCTGTTAACTATTATTTTGTACTAACACAGCAAGCGGGTAACCTCTAATAGAAAGCATAGTTACAACTCTAAGATACAATGTGTACCACCTGTTGGACAGCATTCGACCGGAGCACTGATAATGAACCGACCACATGGGCACCATTTAAAACGAAAGAGCAGGAAGAAGGTCTCATTGAACCAAGTGTTTCAAGAGAGTTTCTAATATCACCAGTGTTTAACACTGAAAGCCTCGTCACAATAGACGATGTTTGTTCAGAAAAGGTGGCAGAAGGTATCCTGAAAGCACCTGAGGGTATTTATGAAATTATATTGACATTTACAGAAACCGTCTTCAACAGGTCATTCAATGCCAACAATCTTTTACTATTAAATAACATGCCAACCAGTCTAATAATGTGCCATACACAAGAGGTTCAGAATGAGAATGATGAATGTGATGTTGCTGAACATGTTCAAGCCCTGTCAAGAAATCTAGGAGGATTTAATCTAACAACCAAAGTGATACCAAAAGATGGAGAGTGTGCTTTTCGCTCTCTAGCTTGAATGTTGAGTTCTGTCTGTGACCCACAGCAGCCCGAGATTTCAACTCACTTAAATTCGATTGGTCAATGTAAATCTGAGGATGAAGACACAATCATCATGCGTAATTTGTTTGTTGACAAAATATTGAAATGTGATGAGATTTTAGCTTTCTTTCGAGGTCAAAGTAAGGAGGAAATTACAAGAGGCACTGCAGTTCAGGAGGCAAGGGATGTTTGATACAGCTATTGGTGACTTAATCATGAGAGTGTGTGCACAGTTACTACGTGTGCCTATCATGGCTGTAACATCTCTCAATTCTTTGCCATGTGTTTCCTTCATCCCCAACAACCCACCAGCAGACCTATCTACGTAGCCTATCATTATTACAGGGCAGGACACAACGATTCCACAAGACCATTAGGTAACACAACACTGTGAACTGTACGCATAGAAAAAGAATAAAAAAAATTTATGCAGAGAAAATCATAAAAGATATCTGGGAATGCATTCTGAGAAATATTGAAAACAACAACTCAAAGGTTGTAGTATTTGCCAGATGTCCAAGGTTTGATTTATAAGATCCTCGCAGATATATAAACAATAAGCTCCACTAATTTTGTGAGGACTGACTGATCAAGTATTTGTCTGCAGATATTAAATGTTCCAAGGCTTGAATAGCTTTCCGAGAGCAAAGCTTGAGGAAAACGGTAAGCTTTGAGGAAAAGATAATGTCCAACGTACAAATATCCAAGCATATTTTCCGCATAAAATACAGGCTATTGTGTTCATTATCCTTCAAAAGGTTTTAAAATAGCCCGCCCAATTTTAAAGCCTTTTGCTGTGAGGTTTTTTTTAACACTTCGGAATTTGTGTGGGCATTGAAAATATTTTCAATCTGTTTAAAATGTTCAATTCTATTCAAAGAGGCACTTTTCTAGGGCTGAAAACTAAATGCGCAAAAGTAAATTCCAAAATTCGAAACTTTGGGAATAATACTTGGAGTATATTCTAGGTTATTCCCCAGATTTAACTGAGGAATATTTCGAGTAATGTGAGGAGTTTACACCAATAATCACGTTTTTCTATGTTTGAAGAAGTGCAGTTGTTCGTCAGTCAAAACCAAGAGGTGTTGTATGGCCAGAAGTACATGAGAAGGAAAAATGGTAGCTTGCTTTCGCCAATTCAGTTTTTCCTGATTTGGTTTTATCATTAAAAAGGAAACATGTAAGGAATTTTTGGTCTTAGAAAATTAATACATTTCAGAAGCCCAGAAGAAAAAAGACATTAAGAGGAAGAATTGAGAAGAAGGGAAGAGTTAAAGGAAAGACTGAAAAGAAAAAGGCTACAGAAATTAACCAAAAAAAGAAAATAAATCTGTGAAATTAAATTTGTCAAATGACAATAAATTTGTAAGCAACTGATCCATACAGCTGTAATTGTGGCTTATTGTGTTTTGCAAGCCTCTCCCAAAATAATTGGCCCCTTACAAGCCATTCAACCATTCAGAACTCAAAGCAATTACACTTAGCCAGTACAAAACTCTGAAAAACTTACATGAGCAAGTCATGACTGGCTTTTGTTTTGTCTCTGATTTGTTGAGAAAGAGGTGCAAGCTTTTTTATGCCAATCTTTATGGCTGGACACACTTAGTGTAGCTACCCAACAAACTTTTTTCACAAGTTAGTTAGCTCCGTATTGTACTGCAAACACCACAACTTTCTTTACAAATGAGATCAACAGTTTCGTGGTGATGTTTTTAACATTGAAAGGAGGCTGTGTTACCATTCAAAGAAATTCTTGTTCTCTGGTTGGCTATTAAACTTGTGAAAAAACTTTGTTGGGTGGCTACATTAAGGTACACTGTAAGCAAAGGAATGAAAAACTTAAGTAAATGCAAATTACTTTCCACCCTCCAGGGAACATTACTTCACTGGGAATTGTGCAACTTGTTAAGATTATTTGTGCAATATCGATTAAAATTAAAAGTGCAATTTTATTCCCAGACAAAGATGTGCTATAAAGTCTCCAATGAAATGGTTTTTATACACATTTGCATGTCTGTATATTTTTTCCATATGTAGCAGTGTTTTGCACCATGATACGACTTCCCCTCAGGTTTCAATAAGACAGCAACATAAAACTATTTATATGCTTCTTTTAACTAACAATTCCATTTAATGTCTATTTCTTGAGATCTCTTATTTGATGCCTTATATTAAATATAATTTAAAATAGCAGTAGCAACTGCAGTAAACAAGGACACTAGCTTCATAGAGCTTCGTAGATTAGGTTAAATAATACTGTGGTATTCTGTGGTAATTGCAGTAGTTAAAATGCTTATGTACATTTATCATTTAAAATATTTACATAATACCAATGATGAAGTGCTGCATAACATTATTATACACCAGGCTGCTACTATGGTCCTGTGCAGACAACTACATCTTCTTATTTTTGTACATTGCCTACTGGCTATCAAAATAATCATGCCTTACATGTAAATGCCAATTCTCTAAAAGAATAGTTAAATGCCAAACCAGTTAGTGGCAATTTCCCTAAATGAGAGAAATGGTTTTGATTGTGTGATACTATACCCCTAGGCCCTACATGGTGTAAAGGAAATTGGTTTTCTATACTACTGCAGTTTTCTGTTGTCACAAGATGTGTTAACATTTTTGACCTACAAAAATTAAGCAAATCCATAATGGCACATCTTGATGTGAATGATGTGGATGGAACTTATTTTATGGAGCAGACTAAACTAGGCTTCTTGTAAATGATTCATGATTTACTAATTTGAAGATAAATCCTCGGTAAAAGGTTTTCAGAAAAGTATATTATAGAACCAATGCAGTATTGGTAAATAGTATTGTATTGTGTTCTTGTGTTTGTGCCATTTCATGTTATTGTATCGTGTGACTTACATTGCACTTGTTGATTTACAGGTATGATAAAGCTCTCCTCATGATCAGCTATAAATTAGGACTTAAAGTATATTGCTATTGCCTGCATCACCATAGCTACAGGAATAATTATTACATTTTGAAGAAAACAACAACAACCAACATTTCTGCACATGTCAGCTGGTTACAGTATATTTGAATCATAAAATATTTTAGTGCAATATGCATTAAGTCTCCATTTATTATGGAAGCTTGGCAACTTTTCGATTTTCAATATAGAAACTATTCTTCTGTAGAAATGACAATTGCATCTGATCTGTTTCTGTGTTTAGGTTTCCTGAAATTTGTCAGAGTGGAGTTGCTTTGAAGCCACTGGCTCTTTACTACCAGTGCCAAGCAATCACATGTATTTTGTGTAGTTGCATAAGTCCTTTCAAGCCTGTTGACCACTGGGTGTATACTTTCTGAGCAGTGTTCAGCTTCCATGCCCATGGTGTGCTTGCAAATGGCTTTCTTAGGGACATGGAAAGTTAACGCATGAAACTTTCGAAGCAAGTTGGTGTTTGGAAAGTCTATAGGAAACCAGTGACCAAAGCTAGCACATCGGACCACAAGGAAGGCTACCTCATGGTGACAGAGAGGAGTACTGGCTGAGTACAGCTGGAGACAGTGTGAAAGTTTTGTCAAAAATGTTGACACCTTGTTCATGCTTCTTTGATCACTGAAAACTTTATGTTCTCCATTTTGAAGATTCACTCTGAGTGGTTTTAAACAATTTACAATTTTTCCCACGTTTTCAGGGTGGAGAATTTTGGCAACATCATTACCAACCAGAGCCCCTTTATGATACACTTGCCTCTTTAAATTCATCCTTTCTAGTACACCATCCAATCTCCTTTGGAAAGGCCCTTTCAAATTATGTATTTTGGCAACTATGGTAGTCAATTGTTCCTTGGCTGCTTTCAACTGGTCTTGATGTTGTTTTGCCTGGTGTTGTTGTTCATCCCTGCCCTTTTTAAACTCTTGTGCTGTTTCTCTTGCTTTACAGCTTCCACTGTGACCTACACAACCCAGTTCACGTTAGTGTGGTGAAATCTGGTTTAAGTGATGGAAGAGCATGTTAAATTTAAATGGCAAAGGTGTCACCCTGGTGGTGGAACAAGTGAAAAAGACTGTCACTGTTGTAGAAGTAGAGCGGAAGATCACTTCAAAGCCTTCCAACCTTAAAACGAAGAAGTCACTCCAGGATCCACTCCAGTGCAGAGGACTGCCACATCAAGGTACTAAACTGGAGCTTAAAGAACAACTTCAAACTTCTCTTGCACAACTGAGGGAGGACTATGAAAAGTCAGGGAAAGTATCTACTGCCGTAAACATGGACGAGAAGGTGACTGCAGACAGCATTTGTCTTGTAAGTGTTGATACGATAGCAATGGCGTCGAACAGTGACTCTTGTTTGTAACTTGTGGATCTAACACTGAACGGTGTTGGGATCACTGGAGCTGTCAAGGAATTTTCCCGATATCCCAGTGACTGCAAGTCCATGTATGCCATGTTTATTTCTAATCGAACACTTGTCATTTTGAATGACAAGGGCATAGCTAAGATTGATATGGCAACACAAGAACAGACCATTCTACTGTCAAATGGCACTCCCTCTTGTAAAGAAGTACGAGGCATTGCTCCTTTCGGGGATTGGGGAGAGACTTTACAGATATGGGGAGAAGGCAGATAAAGAAAGTTTCTTCAAATGGGACCATTCAAATCATTGCAGGCTCAGGAGAGGAAGGCAACAACGATGGCACTCGGGCCTCATTTTCCCAGCCTATGGGTATTTGCGTGGAGAATGAGAAGAATATTTTTATCACTGATGCACAGGTTGGAGCAGTAAAGTTAATAGCAGATGTTGGATGTGTAGTGAAATTTCTGGAAAACCTTGGAAAACTGTACCAATCTTTCTCTGTGCACCAGAAGCACAAGCGAACTCACACCTCAACACTGCAAGAAGCTGGAGAGATGATGAAATTCGTTTCTGGGTACCTTCAAGGCACTGTTCAATCAGTGCAGACATTACTGGGCAACAGCAAGGAGACCAATGGACCTGAAGGAACTGTTGCAAGCAAGACAACCAGGTCTGTTAACATGATAAATCAGGGACTGGCAAGGTTACAGAGCAACATCACAAAAATAAATCCAGCACTTACAGTTAACCCTGAAGCTCTCCTCACCACGAAAGTCAAGAACCTCCACGCAGTTTCCCATTTCAAACATCCAACATGTATGCAGTTACACTATGCCAGGGATTTTCGGACTACAGCCCTGCAATCAGCAAAAAGAATGACGCAGTGGTCCGCTTTTTACTTCACACACTCAACATCGTATTATCCTGTACCCTCGACACAAATTCACCTTCAAGATTTTCCAAGGATGATGCAACAAAACCTGCCAGTCATGAGTTCAGCTGACCAAGATCTGATGAGAAACTGGGCAAACACACATGGTAAGTGTGTTAGACAATGCACTGTCTGGCAAGAAACCACCAAGTATAAGGCTGGTACTCTCCCTCTGAACCTGTATCAGACTGCTGTCCACCAGGGAGAACGGCTCAAGTTTGCACCAGTTGAAAGAGTAGAACAACCTAAATTTTCAAAGCAAGAGGGAAGAGAAGGCGCACCTACATTGAGGGACCCAGGAGATGATCAGCTCTCCGAATACGATGACCACTCCTCCGACAACGACTCTGATGATTTTGCAGTGGAGGAAGATGGTGCCATTCGTGATATGCAGAACGAGGAACTCAGTTTCCTTTTTGCATCGTGCAGAATGTGAAGTGGACGGATAGTGAAAACAACTAACAAGGCTTTGCTTTGGACGTAATTTTTCAAAATGTAACGCTATGTAACTTTTGTTTAAAGAAAAACGTTCTTTTTTCCGTGAAGCGTGAAATGCCTGTTTAATTTTTTGTGAATTGTGAAAAGACCGTTTTATTTTCCGTGAAATGTGATCTAGACCCCCCCCCCTTTACCACCCTCTCTATTTAGCAGCCTCCTATAACAATCTTTGGCAATTTTAAAAGTCCTTTCCTCCCTGGCAAATTCCCACATTGCCCCCAGTGGCACTCACACAAGCATGTTCTAATCGCATCATGCAATTTAATAGCTTTCAAGATTTTAGAATATCATTTATTGCATTAGAACAGTTACCAGTAAGTGTATCTCCTTGGTATCATTGATTATTTTATTGTGTCTTTACTGAGAAGTTTGACTGGAAGTATTGTCACACTGCAGTGATTTTTGGAATGTTTGCTATTATTGATTTGTGACTCTTGTCATCTTCTTATCTGTTACTATCTAGGATTAGTACTTATCCGCAAAGACATCACGCAAATTTCTCATAACATCAAACCGAGGCTTGGTGGTGATCGCTCTGCGTGGTTTGTTGACGTTTAGAGAGAATACTGAGTTGCTCTTGTCAGCTTCTTCACTTTTTGTTTGAAATGCCACAATGGTGTATTGCGTTTGGCTGTACAAACTCTTCAGACATAGAAGTCAAAAAGTCCTGCATTGCTTACCACCGGAGAACAAAGAACTGCTTTCCAAATGGCTCACAAAAATTCAACAAACACGCCAGTTAGTGAAGCTATGAAGCTATGTGGTGACCACTTTGAAGCTGACTGCTCTAAGAGAAGCCTGGGTCCTTCACATGTCAACTTAAAACTAGGGTCTATTCCCACAAAGTTTTGCTTTGTGCAAGAAAAAACACAGAGCAAGCTTCCAGCAGAGCGAAAATCGGCCAAGCGAAAATAGCCGATTTCATACATAAACACGCCATTGGATGATTTGACAGAATGTGATGGCATCAAAAATGACAACACAAAGCTCGAGATCAAGGAGTCCAAAGTAGTACAGTTGAGAGGGAAAATCAAAGAATTGGAGCTATCCCTGGAGTGAGAAACTGTCAGAAGGAAAACAGCTGAAGCTGCCTTAGAAGCTAAGACATTCTCTGTGAAAAATTTGTGACAAGACGCAGAGGTTTTCAAGTTTTACACTGGTTTTACTGAGGAACAGTTTTGTTGCCTTTTGGAATTCTTGGGTGATGGAATAAGTAATCTGACCCACTGGGGATTATCAAATGCTTCCAATTCCAACAGTGAAGATTTAGGGGGTTCAAAACCTGGGCCCTCAAAGAAACTGGCTGCTGAAGATCAGCTACTTCTGGTGTCGACCAGGCTGCGTGTTGGAATGCTTGAACAAGATTTAGCTGTTTGTTTTGAGCTCTCTCAATCACACGTGTCAAGAATTATCATCACCTCGGTTAATGCCATGTTTCACCCCTTTAAAGAAATAGAAATCTTGCAAATACGTGAGTAGTCATTGGCAAACTCACCTGAAAAGGTGAGGGAGTCTTGTCCTACTTTAAGGTACATCACTGATGCTACTGAAATTTATATTGGAATCAGTGGTGACGGTGCCATAAACTTTGTCTCCACTTTAGAAGGTAGGTCAATTTCAGACAGGGATCTGACAGTGAAATCTGGCATAGGACTGGGCTAAGGTTGATGTGCTAGTGGCAGATGATCTTGAATCTATGGGTGTGAAGTTGAACATTCCCACTTTCTTAAAAGGGAAAGGTCAATTTGAGGAAGATGAACTTGTGGAAACTCGATGCATGGCCAAGTTTCGCATTCATGTTGAGTGAGCCATTGAGCAAGTCAAAACTTACCATACGTTGGACTATGTGCCAATCAAACTTCCTTGTTCAGCATCCATTCATGTTTGTCCTGAAATTTACGAGATTTGGAGTCTGCACTAACATTTAATTTCCCTGCAATGTGTGTAGCTGAAACCCACAGCTGCTGCTGAATACACCAGTCCCAAATTTATTGGGCGAAGGAATTCAATTTGGGGGATTTTGAGCCCCCCATATTATTAATATAAGCTACAGCTGTGGAACTGTCTATCTAGAGCTGGACGTGGCAGTTAATGGTTTCTTTGCAAAATGACTTGAGGGCAAAGAAAGCTACCTTTTTTGCGGCTATCGAAGCGATTCAGCATTTGCCGCCCACCTTTCTCTAGAATGACAAAGAAGGCAAGCACCTTTTGTTTATTTTTCACAAGCACTTTGTCACTTTGCTTATACCGTTTCTCTGGTCACTTCCGTGCTCTAATTCTTTTTTCTCTCAAATAAGGGAAATTAACACAGCAGAGGAAATTACAAGATGAAAGAAACAACAAGATGTTGGCCCTTCTGCAAAACAACAGCATTATGATACATTATGTAAACAAGTTTTCACCTGCAACTTTAACCTTTTTTAGAGGAGGAATAAGTATGTGTAGTCATTTTATTTAATGTATTTGGCCATTTTTCTTTTTACATATTTCCTTTATAGTCTGTTTATTTAGTTACTTATTTATTTGTTTATTTATTTACTTATTTATTTATCTATTTATTTATTTATGCATTTATTCATTCATTTAAATGTCACACAGCTGTCCCTCTTGTAACCTCCACTCCACTGGTTTGTTATAAAACTTGCTAAATGTCTGTGCAGATGCCCACCCAATGGTACTTAGGATCACGTCGAGTGGCACATCCTTGGCATTTGCCTTAGAGGCTGTTGCTGCTCTAGTACTAGGTGCAGTGAAGGTGGTTATGTCAATACCAGAGAGTTAAAAAACATCCTTGGTCCACCTCCAGATTGTGTCATGGGACACTGCTTTGTGTGGTTGTATGCAGCTAATAAACAGCTGTTTCTCACTGTTCTGCAGAGGCTTTGTTTTCTGGATGTATTCTTTTAATGTGGATAGTGGGCAAAGTGTGGGATCACTTATGTACTTCTTGATGACCAGGGGCTTACACATTTGGCCTGTTTTGCTAGTTTTAGTGTGGTTCTGCAGTTGGAACTGACAGGAAGTGGTGTTCACAGTCATACCATCTAGAGAGAGTAAGTACTTAGCCTTTCCTCACGGTCCTGTTACAAGCAATAGGCACCTTAAGATACCAGGACGGGACGAGCTAGGACGGCTACCGGAAGTAAATTTACTCAACCGGGCATGCGCACAAGAACTCTTGACTAATCTCTCTGCCGTCCTCGTCTCATCGAGGACGTCATTTCACCCGACTAGCATGTCCCCCTGGCCCTCTTGCCCTGCTAAATGTTCTAATCATCTTTATTTTCAGTTATATTGATAGGAATGTTTATAAGGTTCGCGTTTTTTGTGATTGTAATGTAGAATACTATGCTGACATATGAAAATGTGAATAAAAATATTCCTCATCTGTTTGTTTGTGTTTCAGTCACTGTTCAGTCACTGTCACGAGTGTGCAAGCTCAATACAAACTGTATGCAGAGAATACATCAGTGCAAGTACAGTCGGTAAAATGTTGTAAGAATGAATGCCATGGAGCATCTATTGAGCAAATAGAATGCACATTTTCAAACTGATGTTTAGTTGTTTTTTTATACTACCCGGAACTTGATGCAACATTTGTTTTATTTTCATGTTTGTTACAATTACAGATGGAAATTGAAATGTTCACCAAAAGTCAAGATTCTTTGGCGATAGAATTCTCAAATGCTCCGGTGGTAAAAAGCCATCTAAAGCAGGTCGATCAGATTGTTTGTTTAATTTTTTCATACAGAAATTCAGGTTTCTCTATTAAAGTATTGACAGACGTTTGCATCACTTATAAAGAAAATAAATTCAACATCACTGTTCACTATCGTTTAAGCTTAATAGGATAAGATTTCTACCATCTTTTTTATAGTCTAAAAAATGTTTGAATTATTGACATCACCGTTCTTTGCGAAAATACACACCTTGAGCATTTTGTTTTTGGCAACACGACAGGACCCGCAAAAGTTTCCCGCATCCTGGCCTTCCTGTCCTCGTATCTTAAGGTCCTTAATAGCAGCATCACTAATGTTAAAGACTTTTATGAAAGGGCGTCAGGTGGATGTAAGTTTCTGAGGTAACTTAACACTTTAGAAATATCCCAAATACAGTTGTATTTGGGTTGGGGTTTTCTGAGTTCGTAAATGCATTTGAAGAACCATGTCACCAAGGGGTGAGAACCAAAGTGTTTCCCACTGTCCATAGTAATAATGGACAAAATCGCAGATCATGCCATATTTATAGTGGAGTAACTCAGGCCCTGATTGTAAAGGGTCATGAGGAAGTCCAAGGACTCATTTATCTTTGGTGAACCATAAATAATGCCTTCTTGATGACAAACTGCCAACCACTTATCAGTGTATGTTTTGGATTGTTTTTGCGTGGTTACTCTGCAGGAAGCCATGAGGATCTTGGCAATGTCTGGAGAAACATTGTATTGTGTAAAGGATTCCTGGAGAGTGGACATATCATTAGGTCTTGCAGTATGTTGCAGTAGGCTGTTTGAGGGTTTCATTATCCAGGGTTGATTGCATGGCAGCTGTAGTGCCTGTGAGAATTAGGTTTGAGTTGGCCACACTGGGATGACAAGAATTCCTTTTGGTTGGTCCGGGGCAATTTTCTGTAGACATCTGGGCATTAAGCTGAAAGGGTGAAAGACATAGAAGTTAAACTTGCTCCAATCAATAGCGAGTGCATCTAAAAAGGCACACCCTGGGTCAGGTTTCCAGGAGCAATACAATGCAAGTTGACTATTTAGCTTAGTTGCAAACAGGTCAATGTTCAATTCTGGGTACAAGGACAAAATAACTTTGAAGGCTTCCTTGTTCAGCATCCATTCAAGTTTGTCCTGAAATTTACGAGATTAGGAGTCCCCACTAACATTAAATTTCACTGCATTGTGTGTAGCTGAAACCCACAGCTGCCACTGAATACACCAGTCCCAAATTTATTAGGCGAGGGAATTTAATTTTGGGGATTTTGAGGCCCCCCCCCCCCTCCATATTATGAATATAAGCTACAGCTGTGGAATTGTCTATCTGGAGCTGGACATGGCTGTTAATGGTTTCTTTGCAAAATGACTTGAGGGCAAAGAAAGCTGCCTGCAGTTCTAGGATGTTGATATGGCTAGTACTTTCCAAGGTTGTCCATCTCCCTCCAACTTCTTGGTCACCATACACTGCCCCCCTAGCCAAGGGTTGAGGCATCAGTCTGAATGATCATGCAAGAAGTTGGATGGGTAAAGTAACGAGATGAATGTGGCATGTTTTCAATCCACCATGTCAGCTCTGCTACTGAGCTGGATGTGAAAGTCATATGAGATTTGTAATCTCCCTTATGTGTTATCAGGGCATGGGTTTTGTCTCTCTCCAGGAAGCAGTAGTGTAAAGGCCCAAATTGGACACCTGCAAAGTTAGACACTACAAGGCCAATAACTTCTGCAACCTCTGACATTAGGGGCTTGGTCATATTTTGTAACCTTTTGCAGGCTTCTACAATTTGGAGAATTTTTTCCTCCATTTGTACAACAGTCATGCTAAAAGAGTCAAGCCTAAACCCTAAAAATGTGAGGGTCTGAGTAGGTATTATGACAGATTTTGTAGGTTGTAAGTGAAAGCCTGGGCAGTTGAACAAAAATGCTGTGGCTCTAATGTTGCTGCTACAATTTTTAGCATTGTCCCCTTGTAGGTAGGAGTCATCTATATACCCAGGTCAAGATGGCCCAGTGAATGTAGGGATGCATAAACTGGTTTAAGCACTTTAGTGAATATACATGGGGCACTGAACAAACCATTTGGCAAGCAAGTATACTGGTGTACCATTGAATGCAAATTTCAGGTATTTTTGGTGCTCTTTAGCAACTGGTACAGAGTAGAATGCATTTTTAAGGTCAACTGATGCCATTCAAGGGTGTCCATTTTAAAATGGTGGTATTGTACAAACGCATTGATAGGCTTGAGGTTAAGTATCGTATGGGTGTGACCTATCTGGTTTAGGTCTAAGGAATATAGGGGAAACAAATTCCCCAGGTTCTGGTGAGGAAACTTTGAGGAAACCTTTTATAAGTAATTTGTCAATTTCCTCAGTGACAATGTCATGCTGCGACTGATTAAATGTTTGACCTGGCACATACCCTATGCCATCTCATGGGATCTCTATGCCTCCAGTCATATCATAGAATTGCATTTTGAAGATGGGCTCATGAGGAGACAAAAATATCTAACTTGTGAGTATCAGACCATGTTTTCAAACCCATAAGGGTGCCAAAATCGGATGAATTATATTATTTTCTAAATTACAAAATGGTAATAATCGTAATCATAATCATAATCATAATAACAATAACAATAATATTTATTACAGGAAGTTCACTCAGCTACCGGTGATACACAGAGAGGTCCTGTTCATCATCATCATCATCATCATAATCTAGACCGACTGTTTCAGGTACTGTAACAAATGTAAACACGAAGTGATGCATCATGTGTGGTCAACTACAGTGGAAGAGCCTCAACTCTTGATAATCCAACTAATGAGATTTAACAACAGAGGAAAGAAACTGAAGAAAAAAATGAAATTGGCACAGTACGAATGGATGCATTGTTCTCTGTTAATTGGCATGCAATTCAATTGTGGGATGTTTTTTAGTCACTGTCAATCTTTACCATTTAATTATTTCTAGAAATTAGCGAGTTGTGTTCTCTTTTATCTCCTTTAAAGAGATTGACATTTCAGCTGTATGTTCCATTCAGCCAGGAGTCAATCTTTCCTACTCTTTAGTGGGAGTTATTGTAAGTAGGACCAAAACATACTGGTACTTCAAAGAGTTTTTTCTTTTCTTTTTTTGGGCTAACTGTGCAAGGGAAACTCCAATGAAACTTTTGCAACTGACATTTTCATTGAAATTGTCATTTTAACTACATCAAGGTTCAACCAGCATTGCAGGCCATTGTAAGTAAAGTTCATTGAAATTTAGAACCGTAATTGTCACCGACAATTTGAAAAACATAATTTTACCATTCCAAAATACTCTTCCACTTTATCACTTTATTTCTGGATGAATAGACACCTCACTATTGAAGCTCCAAGGATGCTGGCACTTATTTGATGATGAACACATTTCAAAAGTCAACGACACTAATGTGGCAGCAGAGCTGGAAGTATATTGTAATGATTCCTACAATGTTTATGTTACTCTGTTATTTGACTCTTTAGGAATGAGGGAAGGGGTTCATTGCTGTAATGCACTGTTGTACAATTAACAGCGAAGCGGATATTTGCTGTTCTTAGAGAAGACAACGGATGCCAAACCAGTTCCCAGTCAGAAGCCAACCTGCAAATACTCCCCAATGGAGAAAGGCAAGTCCATCATGATGACAGTACTGTTACTGTCCATTTCACATCCCTAGTCTCAGTTGGGTTTTATCAGTGAAAACACAGGTGTCCTTATTTTTAGAAGCCTCAGAAGTTCATTCTGCAACAATTACATCTGGGCCACAAGCAGACAGTCCTTCCACAGAGGCTAGCACAACCTTTGCAATCTCGTTTCTTCACGGATACCTGCGTGTAATGTTCTGTGGTTCCACATTACGTATCATAAGAAATATTTAGTGTTCAGTTGAATTGAAATTAACCAAATTACCCTTCTTTATAATCACTCTCACATTGGCCAAAAACAATGATGGCATATGTTGCTTGAATCAAATCATCATCAATGAGGTCAGTTAAATGGTATCGCGTGAATTCAGTTTTACCAGTAGATAAGTTGCCTCTCTCCTATTAAACAATCAGTGAACAAAGTGGCGTAAATAAAGGCAGATGACACTGCAAACCTTTCATGCCCATTTCTCTCTTGTGAATTTCACAATGACGGTTATTGATTATGTATTTACCCTTGTATAAAGCGCACTTTTTCCCAGAGTAGGTTCCAACTTTGAGATACATATTATGCACTGAGCAATGGTTTGCCCCAGTATGGGGGGTTGAGCAACCCAGGGAAATTAGACTTCATAAAGCGCATGTGGGTTGGGATTTTGACATCCACAACGGTCCCCAGGGTGGGAAATTTAACTCCACCACTATCATGAAAAGTTCAGAGGATCTGGGAATGAGTGATGAGTGCTGTGCTATCTTGGAAAATACCCAGAATTCTTTTAAGCGAGTTTCCCGCGTCCAAGGATAGCTGAATAAAAGATAAGGAATATTGTGTTGTTTTTTAAGTCTATCAGTGCTCTGTCTTAAAAGTTCTATAACATAAGGTATCTTTCCTTCAGCTTTGAGAAGAAATATTCGTAAAAAAGCTCATTTAGATCAAAATTTACTTCCTACTTGCATGTCTTCACTAGATGCTGCCCAGCCATAAGTTTTCAATGTTCTCTGTGTTTATAGATTTGGAACTGGAAGTGGCCAAAAGAAGATTCATGCCTCAGCTTCTGAGGGTGTAAAGGTTTGGCAGAGGCCATCAGAGGATTTGGTTAGACTGCCAAGTTTATTCTTCGTGAGTATCAGCAAAGATTTATTGTGGATACTGAAGCGATTCAGCATTTGCTGCCCACCTTCTTTGCCTAGAATGACGAAGAAGGCAAGCACCTTTTGTTTATTTTTCACAAGCACTTTGTCATTTTGCTTGTGCCGTCTCTCTGGTCACTTCCGTTTTCTAATTCTTTTTCCTCTCAAATAAGGGAAATTGACACAGCAGAGGAAATTACAAGATCAGAGAAAAAAGAAGATTATGGCCCTTCTACAAAACGACAACACCATGTTGAAGGTGATACATTATGTGAACAAGTTTTCACCTGCAACTTTGACCTTTTTTAGAGGAGGAATAAGTATGTGTAGTCATTTGGTAATCCTCTGGTCTGCCTCGGAAGAAGGGTCGAAGATTTCACAGCAACTCAAAAGGCGTATTGAGGTGACAGAAAGATATCCTGAAATTGAACTAGCATATTTGATTGGATGGCCGTCCTGCAGAAGTTCAAGCCTCCAGTCAGAGCCACTTTCCATGTTGTTCCAAACAGATTACTTGATACAGTAACAAGCAACTATAGCAAAAGGATAGATGTTGTATTCGATGTATATCAAGAACAATCTATTAAGAATGTGGAGAGGTCAGAAAGGGCTTCCAAATCTGACAGAATCAAGTACAAGAACATTCTGCCTGGTTACAAGGTTAAGTCATGGAGCAAACTGTCGAGTGCTGCCTCAAACAAGGTTGAGATTGTGAAGTTGCTTGTGTCTCAGTGGGAAAAGGAAGAGTTCAGGGGCAAGCTTGGTGACAGAACATTGTATGTTACTATTCAGGATGAATGCTAGAAGTTAGACTCCACCATGTCTGAGCCGGTTCCTGAATTGAAGTGCAATCACAAAGAAGCTGACACATGCATGATCCTCCATGCACAGCATGCTGGCAGTACGTGATAGTTATTCCGAGGATACAGGTGTCCAAATCCTGCTTCTTAGCCATGGTCAAGCCCTTGGAAAGTGTTACATAAAGAAAGACAGAAGCACGAAGACTAGCATAATTGAACTGTCCATTGTGGCAGAGAGTCTTTTCAAGCAGCTAAGTCCAGGCATATCAGAGTACATGCATTGACAGGATGTGAGACAGTATCCGCATCTTCTGGAAAGGGAAAGTGGAATGCAATCCAACTACTTCTCAAGAATGAAAGTTGTGTGAAAGCAATGGTGGAAATAGGAGAGACATGGAGTGTATCCAATGCAACATTTAATGCTGCTGAAGCTCTAGTATGTCACCTGTATGGAAAGAAAGGCCAGAATGTGGATCTGTTACACTATAAGCTGTTCTGTGCAAAGGGAAGAAAAGTAGATCCAGAAGCACTGCCATGTAGGACGTCGCTGCATCTACACATGAAGTGTGCCAATTATCAAGCAGTTATCTGGAGAACAGCTGTGATTCTGCATCCAGATGTTCCCTCTCCTCACGGGCACAGCTGAAAAGTATGCAGTACATCGAAGCTAGTGGAATTTGTCTGGCTTGGAACTAAGCCTGCTCCAGAAGAAGTCCTCAAACTAATGTCTTGCACATGCAAAAGAGTTTACTCTGTGGAAACATGCTCTTGTTTGAGAGCTGGACTCAAATCACTGACATGTGTACTTTGCAATGTGAGAACACGGTGTTAGATAACGTTCTTGAGAATGAAAATCCAGATGGAAGTGATGACAAAGATGCTGATGATTGACTACATTAATCACAGCTTAAATCAGCCAGTAAAGGTTTCGAAACATTTATGTTTTGCTTATTCATATTAACCTCTGAATACTTCGGTGACTTCAGTTCCCACTTTCTTTCCAGTTCTAATCCTGTCTGTCTGAAACATAAGGATGCTAATCTGCGTAGTCTAGAACCATGACAACTCATAAAGTGATCAAACAAACGAAAGAATTTGTAAGTATTGTGCTTTAAAAACCTCACTTGTAAATTAAAACTAAATAGAAAGTGGAGTAAAAAAGTTTTATTGAAAGGTCATCCTGCCTGTGGACAAGAAAAGTAAGGAAAACTAAAAAAATTTGCATAAACTCTGAAAAATGACGTCATTCATGACGTCATATTGTTATTGTTCCAATAATGACAAGAACATGAAATATACATATGGATTCCCTTAAATACATCCTTCATTAATGTTTTAACCTGCTTTGGGTATAATTTTATGAACCTGCATACTCTACAAGAAAATCTCATTTAACACAAAATGGCAGCTATTGGTTGAGTTGAATGAGCACATTTCAAACATGACTTTTAGAATGAAGGCTACCGTTATTGTGTGATGCATTATATATATACTTAGTATTTTCACCAGTTGTAAATAATTAATGTCTTAATTTTTTTTATTATCAGGAGATAAACTAGAAAGGGATAACCTCTTTTATCTCCTTTTCACTTTCCTGTGGATTTGTGAATAAACAGTCATTATTTTATTATTATTTATTTTAGGTAAGTAGAACCTTAGTCATTCAATTTCTTTGATATACTTACCAATACAAGTTTAAGGAAGTACATCAAGGAACCAGAATAGCGAACTTCACCAATTGACATCCTTTATAACACAAGTTTCACCAACAGGCAAAAGTAAAAAACACAAAGGATGCAAATGGCCTATGAGATCCTGGAGGGGAGGATATCATGAGTATAAATTCCTTTAATGTTGAGCAGGGCACAAGGACATAGTACAATCTATTGGTATGTAAAGTCGAAATGGCATTATTTGTTTACATGTACATTATAAATCAACATGTCACGATATAACGTAACAAGCTCAAATCTTATGTTACAGCTTTACGAGTCTTGCACAATTTAGAAACACAGTACTGTTTTGCCCACAGGGTGATGCAAGGTATACAGCTACATGCAGTGAGCAGAGATCAGTGATAACCTTAGCCAATGCAATACCTCAATGATTAGTAGATTTAAATTTTGAATTTCTTACCATGGAAAACTGACTCATACTGAATTTGCTGCAATGACAGTAAAACCCAAAGAAAGCTACCAGCAGGGTGCAAAGATGAAGCTCAGACGTCGCTCAAAATTAAAGATCAGAAATGACAAATTGTAGCAAGGGAAAAGCTGAGGGCATAGGAAAAATAGTACATCAGTAATAGCAGGAAGGCTGAAGGGTGCATATGTACGTCTGTGTGTTGGTCCTTGAACGTAAGCACCATGTGGCTGAATTGTTTGATTTATCTTCATTTTCATGGTTTTAGAAACCACAGCCCTACACTTCATCCACATCTTCTGACTTTAAACCTGCCGAGTTATCAAATTTGGTGAGCAGTTGCTTGTTTAAAGTGGCATGCACAGAGATACATTAATGTACATCAATTTTTGTTAATAGTTGAAGAAAAGGAAACTATTCGAGAGTATCAGAAAAGACATGAAGAAACACGAAGTTCTCCAACAATCTAAAAGGCTGTGCATGCCCACGGAACATACAGACAATACTGCTTTCATCTCTGATGATGGGGATCATGAAGATCAAGCAGTAATTAATCTCGTTCTTGAAGATAAAAAAGGAGAACAGTTGATGGAGTATCACTTTCAGGTAACCCCCCAGACGGTGGAAGAGAGGGTGAAGGCCATGAAAGATTATCTCCTGGAAATTGCAGGCATCCCACCATCAGAGGATACACCCCTTCCTAACTTGGAGTGCCACCAAGCATGCTTTTTACTTGGGGGCTACCATAAGCATTAAAAGAATCTGGAAACCTACAATTTGGGTGCCAACACATTTTCCTATTACATCTTCCCCGATGTGATGCATCGCTGGGAAAACCTTTTCAAGGCCGAAAAAGAAGGAAAAGGCTTTATCCCACTTATGGCATCTATGGATACTTTTTTGAAATACGACTTGCCGGAATGTATTCTGGACCAATGCTATTATGTGAATACTGCTCTCATTTTTGAGGTAGTAAAGAAAATCATTATGGACTTAAAAAACTGCTCGTACAAGATGGCAACAGGATCAGTCTGAGGATAAATGTGCCAACCAAGACACCCTATGGTATGGAATGGGATTCTCTCATTGAAGAAAAGAAACAGAGAAGGAAGCTTGCCCTGGCTCACAGACAAAGCAATCATAAACAGCCAACACCCACAAAGTGTTACGTACCTGGAATTAATGTTATGCGTGTTCCATGATTGTAATCAGAAGTTACTTTGACTTGACATTTTCTTTCCATTAATTTTTATTCTTACCTGGACTAAGAGGACAGTAAGCTTTAAGATGATACCAAGTTCATGTCAGTTGAAAAGTCACATGACGAGCTATTCACTTCCAGAAAAGCAGTACAAGTGCGTATGTTATTAAAGCACAATGTTTATGTGAACATTTTTGATAGTAATTGCATTGAGATGGGTGCAGAAGCCATTGAGATGGACTAATAAGACAGTAGGTGTTAAAATGATAACAAGTTGGTGTCAGTTGAAAAGTCAAGTGACAAGTTATTCACTTCTGAACAAAGGATATGCATGGCATCTTTTTCAAGTTTGTGTGAGTGTTTGGTGCAAATCAATGGCTTTGACAGCTAGAAAATGTCTTTGAACAGTTGGTAAGGACATTTAACTGATTTTATGCAGTAATCTCTTCTGCCGACTTTTCATTCAAATTTACAGACAGTTTCAGCCAGTTGGATTAGCAGATGATGAATTGGCTGGCAGTGAATTGGCAGACAACTTCAGTTCGGCTGAACTTTTGTCTTGGGACTTCCATAACATAGTAGCCAGGTATTACATCGCACTATGAAAAACTAGTTTCCAGGCTCTTCGCCTAGAGTACCATAAATCCTTGAATTACCGCATACCTGGAATAAGTGCCCCCTTCAAATAAGAGCCCCTCTTATCAGCCAAAATTTAAAATAATCACCCCCTCAAATAAGTGCCCCCTCCCCTCCCCTCCCCTCCCCTAATCTTGTGGACGAGTAATGAGACAACAAAGGATGTATAGTTTTTGTCGTGTAGTATGAGATTTGTACATTTTTTCAATTTGTGAACACATAAAGTTTGGAAAAAAGTTACAAGTACTAACAGTGCCACAATTTAAACTTTATGCACAGATGATGTATTAAAGATGATCATGTCAGGCCATGATTTGGGAAAAATTTAATAAGCGCCCCCCCTTCCACTCAATTAAGTGCCACCCTTGAATATGTGCCCCCGTCTACTCCAAATTTTGAAATAAGTGCCCTGGGCACTAATTTGACGATTTATGGAAGGTCAGAACACCTGGACATTTAAAATTTGTCACAAACGAAACAGCGTGCTTTTGTCGCTGTTTTAGGAGAAAAACTACCTCAAAATAATCAATCTCTTCAAACACTTCCCTTGACATCAACAAATATGCTTCCTTTGAACATTTCGTTTTGCATCAATGAATGTACTCAACAAACGGTCAAAGCGGAGCGCTCAAAGTAGAGGTCACAGATTCAAGTCTGTCCATCATAATCATAGACTTTCTATGCAGTGGAGCCTGGGAACTGCTAACAAACAGATAACCTGAAGTCAAGATATCAGGACAAAAACAGGAGGCTGTCCTAAGTGTGCAACAGATAGTTTTTTAAAAAAAACTGAGGGAGGCACTTTGCTACTAATGCATCTGAGGACTAGAATCTTGCTCAAGTTTGTTCGTCTACCATTTGTGTAGTATTTTTATTGATGGTAAATTGTGTTTCTTTAAAATAATTTGACTGGAGGTTATAATAATAATAATAATAATAATAACATTTATAATGCGCAAATTTCCTAAAATGCTCAAATGCGCATGACAAGATTAAAAACGGAATAAAAAGGCTAAAAAGCTACAATTACAATTAAAAGAAAACTTACAATGATTTTAAAAAGCTTAAATCACAATTAAAAGTAAACTTACAATAATAAAAACAACTATGATAAAAATGCATCACGGAAAAGGTGAGGTTTTAGCTTGGCTTTAGTTTTTAGCTTTGTTCCCGCTTCTGTCTTGTAGAATGGCTGCTCAAGTAAAATCCTTGGTGTTGGTAAATGTGCAAAATGAAATGATAAAAGTGCCAATTCTGTCATAACAAGAATATCGAAAAAAGTATTGAAAGAATCAGAGTTTTGTTGAAATGTCATGAATGCCAGAATCAACATCTTGGGAAAAATATTTCTCTCCCCCATTCTGCATTCAGGAAAGCTTCATGGAATGGGAAGAGTATATGGAACCTTGTTGATTGTTGGATACCAAAAAAACTAATCTTTTAAAATCTTCTATCATAAGCTTCAATACAATGAATTAATTGAGGAAGGCTGAACTGGATTTAGCCACAGATTAGCCAAAGAGATTAATAATTGGGCAGAATCTTCAAGATGTCACTTGGGATTCAGAGAGGAGAAAAAACAGTGCAAAGAAAAATTCAGGAGATTAGAAAAAAAAGCATCAATAAATTCAAAAGAGGGCCAAAGAGGTCCAAGTAAAAATTCATTGATCACACCAAACAGCATCAGCCAAGGATAAGGAAAGAATTTAGAGAAGACTGACACTCAGCACAGTCATTTTTAAGGCCTTTACAATTTTATTGCCACCAAGGTTGAAGTTGTTAATAATGATAATCAGCAGCATGACACCATTTCATTGGTGGAAGAGGAAGAACTCTAACTCCTTAACTGTGAACCAAAGGAGCTGACTGACAATGATTCTGATGACATCCCTATCTGGGTTTACATTAAATGAAACCTGCAAGAGCTGGCCATGAAGTGCAGAGACTGGCCTACAATCAGCTACATGCCAATTGGAATCTGAAAAGTAGACTAGGAGAGGCAGAGAGGGTAAAGATTTAATTCAAAGAAAGTCTTGAGGAAGAGACAAAAAGGCTGCAAAAAATTGAGTATTGAACGTGGTCACTATTAACAAAGTAGAGATCAACAAGTATGAAAGAAACTTTTGGAAAAGACTGAAAGTTGAAAATATCCGTACACAGTTTTTAACGAAAGGATGCAGTCAAATTTAAAGGGAATAACTCTGAATAATCATAAGTATAGCACTGATAATTTTTTAGGAAGAGATTGGAATTTCTAGCCAGTGTCTGTGATTTAGCAGCTCCAGATCAAAACTCTGCCTGTATTTGGTGCAAGTGCCCAAGACATAAAAGGTTTGACATCAGTAAAAAGTGGTCCTCTTCTAACAAATCTCTTAGGGCAAGAGACTTAAAGAAGTAAGCATGCAAGAGTTCAACAATATAATTGCAAAACCAATCCATTATTTAGTTTTATTCCTGTTGACCATGTGATGACTGATACACTCTACTTGCTTTTTGAGAATTTCTGATAGTCTAATTTAACTTCTTACCAGGGAACTTTGCAAAAAGGCACCATTGGCAAGGTATCTTCTTTTTCGAATGGGTTTTGTCAACACAGGTTTAAGCACATGGCTCTGTATGGAAAATTTGAGAAAGATTGTGGAAATGGTGGCTTTGAATTGAAAATTAATAAGGACATCAAGAAGTTGGAGTACCAGGATCTTACAGGACCTGAAAAAATCATGCTTTTTCAACACAAATTTCCTGGTACAACATAACTAAAATTTCCATCTTAATTTATGATCCTTTCATTCCTCTTCCTGCCAACATAAAAATACAAGTTTCATTAGAGCAGACTTCATAAACAAATTTGTTCCTCTGATAGCTTTTTGATGTAATCCTTCCACGACTTTCACTGAAAACATCTCCATAATTTGGAATTTCAATACATACCTTTCAATCCTCTCTGCCCACAGAGTACAACTTCATTGTATCACTGGCACATTATTTTCATTGCATGGCCTCCATTCACTGAATTTCTCACTCTGTTCTTTGAAATAAATTTTGAACATGTTTCTCACTTTGTCAACCCAGCTATCTCCAGTAGATGATTTTGCTCTATAGCTTCTGTGAGTTTCTCAATTAGTCTCTTCAGAACATTGCAGTCCCCCTTCAACCTGTTTTCCACCATCTTGAAAAATGGCACTCTTTTCATATTTAATTACACTGCAAGTCAGGTGTGTAATATGGAGGATTGGGGCCAATTTAGACAAATGTTGAGGTTATTCATGGATAATGAGTCTAATAAAACTGAAAAACTCAAGTTCAATAATCGTTTTAGAAACATCAAAATCAAGAACACAAGCATTACATGTATAAACCACCATCTTTTCATCCTACAGATACCTTTCAAACTCACTTGTAACCATTGAATCACAACAATTGACAAACATAAGAGCAATTGTGAAAACACCCATGCGAGTGCCCTGATTTCAAAGAGCAATTAGTTGATGCTGAGCCAAAAATATTAATATGAGCTCCAAACACCTCAAAATCAAAATCCTTGCAATACAAACACTTTCCCATTACTTCTCATGCCGTGCCTGTGAAAAAAAAAAAAAAGCTACAGGACCTGCCAAATCATAACTATGTCAGGCATGCAAACTGACACACAGATACACAAAACCAAACACTGATACGCCAATTTGTTTCAGGCAGTTACTAGTCAAAGGTACTAACCAGTTCCCCAGAAAAGGAGTCACTGAAATTTGCTTGCATTCAGTGTGTATCATTTATACACACTAAATTTGAGTTCAATCAGACTAAACCAAAGTTCAAAGACAATCATACTTGTCTGCGGTGAGGAGCCTGTAATAAAGTTTTCCCACTCAAACCATTTACTTCACACAACAATTTGTTTTCTCTGCCATGTTGACATTTTGTCCGTGATCTTTCAAACACAATTTATTCCTTGTGATGTCATGACTAGTACTTAAGCTAGACTAGTATGCCTGCACATCATGCTCTATTTGTGATGTCACTCCTGATCCTTGACTACTCCAGATCCTGGAGTGATCTTGGAGAAGGCTCAAAACATGCCAGATCTACTACTAACATTACATATTTCAAACTCCTGCATGTTTAGTGAAAGGATTCAGCACCTTTACAAATTTTTCTTTATTTGTAAAATAGAGTTAACAATTTGGAGCGATACAAATATATATGCAATATTGAAGTAATGTAATTATGGCAGCTTAATCAGTGGGTTACCTTCAACAGATGTAAACACCCGAACTCTATCCCTCAAGAGACCCTATCTTACTGTTATACAGGACTGCTCTAATAATTATTGTTATGTTAAACAATGAACTGCTTAACTTGCAAGCCATGTGAAGAATTTAGAATGCATTAATTACTTGCTGTAACTGATAGAAAGTTATGCCTTATCATACTTTTATCTGTGGTTGTGGCTGGTTTTACAAACCTCAAAACAAGAATGTGCTGTCACATTGTGTAATCGATACAACTTATGCCTTATCAAGCCTTAATACATAGTTGCATGTTTGCATGTACGCATTTTATACAGCACCTTTGTTGCCGTGTGTTCAACACTAGTATCCTTGCTTACTGTAGTGCCTTTTTTTGTGGCCATGCCTTTCTTTTCGAACCGTCCTAACTGCCCTGCCAGTTACAATCCAAACGTCATGTCTCTTCTCGAGTTATGGGTTTTACCCAAGGACAGTTAAATTCTTCTGGCATCCGCTCAGAATCTCATGATTACAGGCACTAAGGCCCAACTTGCCCAGCCTGTTTTTGAGCATGATCACAAACATGGTAATCCTGGCTGTTCAACCACGTCCCTGACGTCGGCTCCCGTTGAAGAACGCTCCTGTTCCCCCTACCGGCCCAAATGCCGCCACAGTTCCCTTGATCGTCAAAACAGTCAAACAACCATTTTTGAGCCAGCAGCTCAATCAGCTACGCTAACTCATTGCTGAGGCTGTTGGTTCCGCACATCCTGGCCACATCCTGGGCAGTTCTAATGCCCACGTTACTCTTCTTTGTGTGGTGAGTTTGCAACATCTGCGACAAGAATCGGAACGTGAAGGAAACCATGATGGCCTCCCGTCAACAGGGCCCTGGCCCCTGTCAGTGGACCCAGCCAATATGGTGCCCACAGAGCTTCCACTAATGTGAGTACATTGACTTTAATGACCTTCTGTTATCCAACTTGTACCCTGTTCATTCTTCTCCATCTCCAAATATCTTTACTTTGGCAATCAATCCTCAAGACACATCTACCTTAGCATTCATCCCTACCTAGCAAAAGAAACGCCATACCAATGGCCTCTCCTCATGGCTTGAGGCCTGGAATGTCTACCTATGCACCCTTCTTGCTAGTTTCCCTCATCTGACCCCAGACCTCCTCGTCTACCAGGATCAAATCTGTAAATTCAGCAGGAAATTTAAGTCTTCAGCCTGGCTTATGTACGCCACTGCCTTGCACCACATGGCAGCCTCCAACATCTCAGCCCCATGGTCAAAGGTTAACAAGCAGCTCTACAACGACATTCTGAAGGAGGAGACCCTATTGCATCTCCTGTCATAGCTTTGGCCATCGCACTCTAGCCTGCACTGTGCGTTCCAAGTCCAACCAGCCCTGCCGTTCTTACATGGCCTACTCACTCCCTTCCTTGCCTGACCCCTCTCAAAGTAGTACCAGTTCCTCCAACCAACCATCTTGACCCCAACAGCTCCAGCCATCTGCCATCTGCCATCTACCATCTGCCACCTGTTATCTGTCATGACTGCTTTTGCTACTGCCCAAACTGTCAATATCAGCACATCTGCAACAAGCCAGACCACAGAGGCAACCATCCTGGCTCGCACTGCCCCAAAGGAAACTGATTCTATCATCACAACCTCTTCACTCAGTCCCCCAACTACTCCTATTCATATTTCCAACTTTGCTCATCAACTTGCAAATCATCCAGTCCAACAGTTTGCTTCTGATCTAATTAGTTACCAACTATTACTATAAAAGTGAAAAATTTCAATAAGACTCAAGTATGCATTATTATATTATTTAATTATATCAATAATTATCAATAAGTTAAAGATTTCTAAAATCATTTAACTATTGTTAATGTCATAATATTGTTCAATTTCTTTAACATTGCAGTTGCCTTTGAAGAACAACCACAAAACATCAAAATTTTATTTAGATTTCCATACTTATGGAAAAGATATAGCTATAAACAGAGCAATCTTGAAATGAAATTCTTAAATTGATTGTTGACTACTTTTCATTGTTCTTAACAAGATTTGACCAACTGGGCATATGCCACTCCTAAGGAAAACCAAATGGACAGCAAGCATCAGTGTCAGTGAGGCTGCTGCACAAAGTGCAAATTGGTGATTCCATTTCAGACAGCATCACCATCAACTGATCTCATCAGAGAGTCCACCAAGGAATGATGACCATTTTCAGTTTTTACATCATTTGTTCAGGCTCACACACAACCCAAACCAAATACCCCCAGTGGATCAAAACCTGCAAACACCCAGTGGTTCTTAGTTTACTGAAAGGATACTTTTATTAAACAACAGATTTCAGCACAATCCAAGCCCATCTTTGACAAACACATTTGAAAGACACAAGGTCTTATAAATATGTATTTTGATTACTTTCCACTGAAGGATTAATTTTCAAGAAGACTCAAGTATCTCTTGTTATAATCTCATTATTATAATTATTAGTACACTGTAAGTTAAAGAGTTGTAATATTATTTAAGTATTATTTACCTGCAGTTATCACTTTGTGGCATTTTTTCAAAACATTTTCAGTTTTACAACATTTATTCAGGTTCACACACAGATGCACACACCTGATTTTGTTTTGCATAGAATTGATTTTGTTTTTCTGTAAATTGAACCATGGTCATGTAACATGGCATGCTGGCTGCCATCGTGATTAAAGTTGTTGTAATTATCCAAGTTTATCTTTTCTACTAATTGGCCATTACCACATAAATTACTTTCTAATTGTCAGCCATGCTTGACAAGAAATATCAACACTTCTCTGTCTGATACTGTGACAAGGCGATGAATATTTTCACCTTCATGATTAAAGAATGATCAGGAGGTTTGTGTTTAAATAAGCGAATTGTGGAAATTCACCCTAGACAATGTTTTCTTAACACTGTGG
>NC_138154.1:8329280-8411780 GCF_964199315.1 Orbicella franksi
CTGATGTTTCCTTGAAAACAACCTCAGAATATTGCCAGGACTTATATGTTTCATCTTAGATTGCAGTTTTAATGCCTCATAGATGTGCTACATTTTCTCGAGTCGTGTATTGTACATAAAGAATGTGAGTGATCCCCAATGTGTCTATATGAAATGGTGTTGTATTAAAAAGTGCAAAGAACAACAGAAATTGAAATAACTGTAAAAATAAACACTTGAAATTTGGTACAAAACAGATTATACAATTTCTACGTTTTTTAAGGATATTTTGTTATTCACTTTAATAATTTTTTTGGATGAGTGAATTTAACTTTCAGACAACCAAAATCTGAACGTTTTTTATGGAATAAAAAAAGTTTTTCGCCCTGAAATAGGGCTTAAGTAATACCATTTTTCTCAATTGTTCAATCTCTGGCTTGCCCTGACTCATTTGGTTGTGTTCTGTTTTGAGTGATTTATGTCTAGAATTAAAGATTATTTCTTCCTGAACATTTTTTGTCTTAAGTCTTCTTACTTTCACTGAATAGTTTTTGAGATATATTACATTATTGCGTTCTTGAGGAAAGAGAGAATGCATCCTAATTTTCTTTCTGCCTGTCTGCAGCTACGAAAAATCAAGGGTTTTTGTGAAGATTGCAAATTGGCCGCCCCTCTAGGTTTTTCAGGGGTTTTGGGCCTCATTTTCGTGTCTATCTGCTACATCATTCTGTACTCATCTTGTGGCTTCTTTCATTGTTTTTGAAGTTTTGGGGTTTTCTTTGAAATGGTTTTTCATTCTGACTGCATTTCACAAAAAAAGAGAGTGAAGTCCCAATGCAGACTGAATTAAGACTTATTGCCTGGGTGAAGACAATTTACTATTATCGCAAAGCATGTGTATATGAGACAATTTGCTTTTACAATCATTCACGATCGCTCATTTCCAGTAGTTTTGATTCTGTATTGTGCATGGCTTGGTAGATCAGGATGCAAGATGGCATGCTTTTGTTACATAACTGGGACAACAGTTATTTATTCTGTTCACGTGCGCAACTTTGAGTTGCCTTGTCTTAGGGATGAATTAAATGTGGGAACAGCCATATTTTGTTGCCTGTATTTTGATTACACTTGTTGACTTTAATAGTTCCAGTGGCCACAACTAGTTCAGTCTGTATTCAGCGAGGGTGAAAATTGAATCAATGGAAGAGTACTCCGAAGCCAAGATCTATAAGAGTAAGCCAGAACTAAGAAACGGTGACGAATGCTGACTATTTTCATTCATCAGCAAAAATATTCAAATCAGTAGCCGGTCACACAGAGTTTGTTTATGATAAACCAGGGATAAACCAACACGTGAGTGCAAATGTTAGCTGATATTTGTACTTCTAGCTTAGAAGACATGTACTAAATGCAACACAAGTACACTATAAAACACAGAGCGATCCTATAAAAGGCAAAGACACACCACCTTTGCAGCACTTCGTTGGCTTTTTTGTGCAATGGTGGAAAGCCAAATAATGGTCTCATAACATAGAAGTCATGGAAAAATAGAATTTTTTCATTAAAACAACGGTGTCATTTATGAAGTGAATATTCACTGAGATGAAGTCGAGGCTAATATTCACTAATGTTCACTGAGCCTGGAATAACTGTTTTAGCATAATTTTTAGAGGTGAATATCAAGGACTACAAAATAACAGACTAAAACATAAAAACACAAATGCAATTGTTCATGTGCATACACATATGCAGCCGTAGTTTTAAGAGAAGCTTTCATGTACATCGATTGTCAATCAATTTACTCGTCAAGTTCACCAGTAAAACAGACGAATGAAACACTACTAAAAATAAATTCATCCCATACCTTTGTTTTATAGTTGTTGACTTCATTCACTGTTGTCATCACTCCCTAAAAATGAGTAGCTCTAGTTTGAAGAAAAAAAACATTTCAGTCAATCAATCTGACCTGCTGGTGATTGACACAACCACTGCATTTATGATTCTTACAAGCCTTGAAAATGAGTTCTTAAAAAGATTTTTGGTCAAAGGGCGACAGCAGTCATTTTGAAAATTCTCCATCCTTTCAAATATCCTGGACTTGGAGTGATGTCTTTCAAATAAATGAAAACTTCATTCAGCAACTGTCTGCCATGTTCACCAGTGTTCTCCAGAAGCGCCAGCCGCCGGCGTTTTCACCAGTTACTTGCATTTCAAGTGCTGGCTACTTTTGTTAGACAAAATCAAAGAAAATGATTCAAGAATCTGTTTCTGTAAGACAATTTTGAGTGTAGCTTGAGTTTGCGCTTTAAATTTCAAGTTAAAAAGGGCGAACACGTTATTATTTCTGAAGGAAACAATAAACAATTATAGCTATCTAGTGTTATAGACAGATAAGAACTTAAAATTTTCTTGTAGTTGCTCAAAGACACACATGTAGCATTGTTAAAAGTGCATTGGCCGAAAGCTGTCAATGTAGACTTCAACTTTTGCTGAGATTCTGTTCCGATTCTGTCTGCTGAAACTGATCAAAAATGACACCTCATTTCTTGTCTCAGTTGCCTTCAAAATGCATCAGATCGCATCTCCAGCCACATAATTTTTGAAAATTTTCCTGGGGAGGGACATGCCCCTGTACCCCCCTAGAAGCTTGTGTCACTTTGCTGATTTTTAGCTGACTACTTTAAAATTTGTGGAGTACACTGTTTACTTGCCAAGATGGCAAAGATGGCGAGCTTAGCAACCAAGCTCCAGCGGGGTGAATATAGCGTCATATGATGAGCTTCTCAACCAATCAGAATGTCCAATTCTTATATTCACCTCTGGAAATTATACTAAAAGGTAAATAATAAAAGTACAGTGAAAATAGAACTTATATTAACACTTCAGAAGATGCCTTTAGTAGAAGAAAAACGATGAATTATCTTTGTCACTTCACAGAACATTCAAACTTTGCCACTGACTAAAATACATGTAACAAAGCTGATGCCTGCGATCAACAAGCCATCAAATTGTGGTTTATAGATGGGATCTGACCTCACCTTGCTAACCATAAAGCAAGGAAATCAAATAATCCACGGAAAAATAGTGGACTTTGTCATTATGTTATATCTGTCTCTAAAACTTCAGCTGTTCACGTAAAGATAATGATTTCAGCTACAGACAGCTAAAAGTTACAGTACTGCCTGAAAATATTCACCCATTTCCCACGTTCTCGCCGCGGGGCCTCCACGCGTCATTGATGTGGTATTCCCACACTCGACCTCGTCTTTACCTAGGTAAAGCCGAGGTCAGCATTCGTCCTGGCACGGCAATGTTTGGACAAGGTATTACCTCGGTAAAGAGGACGCGTCAGGTTTGGATAGCAATTTGTTTTCCGTTTCTTCGTGACAAAGCGTGCTTGAATGCTCACTCTTGAATCTCCGCCTTTTCATCCCAAAGAAGCATTTGATAAAGCCGACCATTCATGTCAGTTACAAGATTGATAACACAAAAAAACATTTGGTAGCTGCATGTATGAACTACACCAAAAATATTTGTAACTTGGTAAAAGACAGTGTCTCAGTTCTTAAACACTGTGTTTTAAAAGCATTCCATTTTGCCGAGAAGAACGCGACAGAGCGATGATGTGTTCGCTATTTCATGTCCACGCATCATGCAATCGACCGGGAAATGACTAAATGCTCAAGGCCGGAATGGCTCTGAAATTCACTTTGATGAGAAGAAACCGGGTCAATACATTTAACTTCAATTCCAATTAATGTGTTGCCATAATAACATGCGTACTTTTCTGTTTATATCCGCTGTGCTTTGTAGCAGGCAGTTACAAAACCGGGTTAACTCCAATCGCTGATTAACTAGTAAATAAAAACAGCAATTGCTGTTTATGCCTTCTTGTATAGCTGTCATCGAATCAGCAATCCAAGTTTTTCTGGTCCAAGTTTTGTCTTTGGTTCCTTGCAGACGATCGAGATGTAAGCTTATTAACTGTAATATTCGTGGAACCCTTCCTTAGGTTCAAACATTTTCTCAGGAGACCAAACCACGAGTAAGAGAAATCTTCATCGGCTTTTTTACATCTACCTGTTTAGTAACAGCCCTCCAAATGTAACATAACTTTAATAGCACAAGATTGATGCAAGAATGGATCACGAAACCAAACCACCATTTATCACTCAGCTCGTTTTGCTTGACTGTATCGGTGACATGTCAGTGACATGTGATCAAAACATACGTGGAACTACATCATCAAACAAAGTCTTTTGCTTTGAACATGGTCTGCACTTTGGAGTATGTAAAATTAAGAATCTTAGTTCTTTTTAGACTAAATTTCAAAGAGTGCCATTTATAAACTCGTGAGTGTTTTGCAAATCGAAAATCTATCGGTCAATCAATTAGCCACTTTGTAATTCGTCAAATTACTTTGTGGCAACCAATGAAATTCGCTTGGTCCCATGGTATACTTGCCGCTAAATTTATCACGAATGAGATAAACAATGGTCAAAATAGCTTTTGGTTTAAAAGCAAATGCGATATCTTATAAGATGTATCTCGGCTACTGTCTTCATTGAGGGCTCAGCGGGAAAGTAACAACCTTCAAAGGTGGTCGCGATAAGGCTTGTTATTTGGCTTGTTACAATTCTGATCAAAATGTTGGAGAAAGCTCAAAGGTTGCTTTGCCAAGAAAAGACATGCCGCTATTTTCATATTGAATTCCACGGTTTTTTGGAAGTAAGGGTTATGGTATAGTAATCTACGCATTTTTTGGTATCAACTGTTTTCTTTTTTATCTTTTACCTTTCGAAGAGTTTCAGTATGTACGTAGTTTCTCCCACTTCATTTATCTGTATCTCCAAATGATAGAATAATACCCGTTTGATTTCCACTGATTCCGACAAAGAATTTATTAATAAGCGTTTTTTCAAGCGGCGACTCTTGTTTATTCCTGAGGGCATTCAACACATGTAATCATCCTTTAGGCAAAGATTCGTACAGGTAAATATATTATTCGCCTTTATACACTTGATCAAAAGGAGAATCGAAACCTTTCACTGGTTTAGGCTGGTAGATTTTTCTTAACATTTCACGTCACCGTTTGCGGAAATCAAAAGATGCTTCACGTTTGATTTCCACTAATTCCTGACCTCTGTTGTTTCCAATACTAAATCACGAAGTTGTGTTACTACTTTCCATGCATCAATTTTAAAATTAAAAAAAAAAAACGAACTAGACGACGAACAGTTACATTTTTACCTGAAACTGGTAACGTTTAGCGCATGTAGCCGCAATTGCGGATCAACGCGTTGTTGATTACGGCAGTAGGAGACCATCCAGTTGCCGCTGTAATCAAGTGATCTTCAAAACCCTGCGAACCCTATTAAAACGGCTACGAAAAGTGTCGTCAGAGTTCGTAAAAGAGCTTGCTAATAGTCAGCACATGTACATTTCGAAAGAGCGACAAAAACTAGAGGATAGGCATTTACATGTTAACCGTTCGACTTTCCATCAAGCGTGTTTCTTGATTCTGGATTATGACGGAGTTTACTGGCAACATTGATGAAAAAATGCCACTCTACTCGATACACATACATTACTTCCCCGAGGTTTTACCTCGTCTGTTTACCGCAGCATTTTTTCAATTGCGGTCGCACTCGTCTTTACCGCGGTGCTCCATATTTTCACCCGTGGTGGACGCGAGGTGGGAGCACGCAGCAAAGACGAGGTTTTACCGCAACCTGATGGGTCCATAGTTTCAGGGGGTACCGTATATCACAGGGTAGAACGCACTCCTAATCTTTGATTAGCACTCGTCTAAGACGTAATCAGAAGAAAACATTTGGGTCCCACAGTGCCAATTAGTCTCCGGGAAAAGGGGTTTATGTTACATCAGTTTCCTGTATATATATAAATATAAATAATATAACCTTTACGTACCCTCAGCAGTGTTTATAGCACAATTAGGTTAGTGGGGCCTAACAAACAACTGAAACAAATCATTCAAATTGAACATAACATTGTTAAGAATCCCTGTGGCGCTTAAAAGGTTAAATACTTCGATATATATGTCGGTATACCCGGTGCTGGGCTCACTAAAAATCACAATTCAGTGGAAATAGTGAAGTTTTCAGCTATATAAACAAGGTTTTGATGTTACCAAAATTTTAAAAATTTTAATTTTGACTGCCGGACACGGAGTAATTCCAGTGTTCGAAATTAGCCATCATCTGGTCATCCAAGACAACTAAAAACTGGTTTAGACGGCCATTACGAGCATTGTTTAGTATTCACTTATAGCAACAAAGTCAAGCAAAGTTCATTGATCGATTGATGGTTTTATGCACATTGTTTAATAAACTGCCCTCAAGACCTTTTTAATGAGTCTAAATGTATTTGATTTATTGGCGTGTAGTTGTACAGAATTTCTGTTCATGAAGACTGTATTGTTGTTTCCTTGCCACACGTACCCACACACAATGTGTGAACTTATGTTAATTCAAGGTGAGACTTTTTTGGCACAACATGCCAACCTTTCAAAGACTTGTTTATTTGAAAATTCGGAATACAACCCCTCAACTATCCTAAAAGATTCTTTATCACTCTTAGATTAGTGAACTTGCAATGTAACGGTTTCAGTTTACCAGTGCAACTTTAGTAATTAAGACTGTATTGTTCAACATCTCCAATGTGACCAATGCAACCAATCACGCACGGTAAAAGTGAGACGACATTTACCAAATGTCATCTCTATCGAGTAAGCAAAATTACTGGGCCAATAATGACAATAATTAACGAGGACACTTCAAGTATTCCCCCCATGTATTAGCGGAGCTTTAGAGGGATTACAACGTATAAAAATTAGTGTTGAGGAAAGTAATCGAACAAAATGATATTTAGTGTTACCAAACGTAAGCAAACTGACTGGAAACTGTATTAGTTAATAATCTGAACTGACGTAAGTTGAAAATCAGTCCAACTCCAACATCAAAACAAAAAGTTCCTGACAAATTTCACTAATTTCTTACATGGAGTCAAGTAACTTCTGTATGGAGCGAAGTGACTTCGATTACGGAGCGAACTGACTTTTGGTTGGGGCGAAGTGACTGGGGGCGAAATGACCACGGGTCGAAGTGACCGTATTCTTTTTTAACCTTTTATATCATCTTCGGGACTTTACTTTTGTGCGTTCTTTCTGTTATTTTTCGTCTTTGTCCCTAACAAAAAAAATTAGCTTTATATATTTTCCGACTGGAAGGAGACGGTCAAACTTCCAGAGGCGGCTCATTCCCGGGCTCGTTCAGCCGGTGGCCAGCTGATTTTGAGAAGGTGTCGTCAAGTGACTCGTTCGCTTAGTATGCAGGGACTGCGTAAATTATTCTGGCTCAAATTAACAGCGCTCGCTTCAATCGCTTCATTCCTCTAAATATAAATATCATTTTCAAATTGACAAGAATCAACGATTCCATAGAAATTCAATGAAATGTTCTGAATCTCGAACAAATAGCAAGTTCGAGTCGCCGTACGGGTGCCGCAGTCGAATAGCCACTGCGGGACACTCACAAGCCGTAGACGGCAACAGAAAATTTCTTATAATTAACTTGCTTGTACAGGAATTGTCCGCGTCTTCGATGTATAAGAGTTGAAGCTAGATACACCTAAAACTATCTTACCTGTTGTGATTAGGTATTGCCTCTATATATGAAATGTGTCTTCTGTAGTCTTCCGCACTGTAATGATCAGCTGTGATCCAGGTGTGATCAGATGACAACATCAGCTGAACAGACAGCTGGAGCAAGCAGTGGTCACTTGATGAATGACTTGCATCAGGTTATCACAAGAAACAGACCAAACGTCCATAACTGAACATTAGAAGAGAGACGTTCCAAATAAACTTCCAGACAGCAGCTGCAAAGAAATTAAGTTCGATTTACAAGGGTACGGGTCGGGGCGGCCATTTTGAGCGTAGTCTATTTTCCTTCCCAGACTACGGGCGGGGGAGAACACTCTGCGACGCCTGGCACTTTTTGTGTATCTGAATCATCCGACAAAAAAATGACGTCACATCCAGTAAACAAAAAAAAAACAAGAAGATCTGTTAGATCTTATAACCGCGCTTTTAAAATTTAACTGTTTTCTTAGCACTACAGTCGCAACGCAGTGTACATTCCAAAGCAATCCTTGATGATTCATTGATTACTGTAGACACCACATTACTTGATCAACACAAACTGTATTATGTTTCCATAAGGTCGTAATACTAGCAATAATGATAAATATTGCATAAAACGTACAACAGTTTTTAAAGACATGTTTCGGCATGCTTATGCCATCTTCAGTTTAATACAGTGACTAATGATACGTGACACAAGTTATATACTACAAAATATGAATAAATTATTTACAATATGCATTACAAAACAGTGGAAACGGAAATTACAGAGTTAAAAAGGTGTTGAAGTGATGTAACTGTTTGTTAAGGTCAGGTTTGTTCTTACTAATATAAAAGGTTTCTTTAAGTTTAAGATCAATAGAGCTATTCGCTGAGTCTAAGATGCGAAAACAAGAAGGTGTGTACATGCCCCTGCATGAAGAAAATTGAGAAAGATGTTTAAAAATATGCGAGTTTTTATCGCTTACTGTATGTTCTTTAATCCTGGTAGAAAAATGGCGACTGGTTTCACCAATATAACAGGAATTACATCCCGCACAAGTAAATTGATAAACTACCATGGATTTTAGAGCATCAGGAGTACGATCTTTAAAACTGAACATATTCTTGATTTTGAAAGAAGTAAAAACTAATTTGATATTAAGATCCGTTTCACAAAAACGTTTAAGTAATTGCCGTAGTTTGAGTTCCGTTATTCTAGAGTACTGGCCGATAAAAGGAAGCTTAAAATAGCGTATATTGTTTTCATCATTAACGTTGCGGCTTTTTTGATCAGAAGGCTTGTTAAGATACCGCTTGAAGGTTTTTTCAATGATGTGTGAAGGAAACGAGTTACGTTTTAGAGTGTCCGAAAGCTTGATCAGATCGTTTTCAAAACCGGAAGAAGTGTTGTTGATTTTATAAGTTCGGTCAATGAGAGTACGGACAAGGCCAATTTTATAGCGAAACGGAGTGAAACTAAAAAAATTTGTTAAGAGACCAGTGTAGGTTTTTTTATGAAAAACTGAAAAAACGCAGTCATGCGAAGAGTTGTCAATCAGAACATCCAAAAAGGAAAGTTTACCGTCGTTCTGTTTCTCGAAAGTAAATTTGATGTTGGGATGTTGAGAATTTATTAATTCAAAGAAAGACATGGCATCCCGCTCATTTTTAAAGACGCAAAAAGTATCGTCAACATAACGCCTATAGAGTAAGATGTCGGCCTTGTTAAAATTATTTAGCCATGTTTCTTCGTGAAATCCAAGAAAAAGATTAGCTAAAATAGGTGCTAAAGGGGAGCCCATAGCTACCCCATCGACTTGATCATAAAATTTACCATTGAAAAGAAAATGAGTCTCGGATGTGGCAAATGAAAACAATTTCTTAAGGTCGGGTTTTTTGATGGAAAATTTGGGATGATGTTTCAAAATAAGGTCAACGGCAATATCGATAGTTTCATTTAGCGGAATGTTTGTAAAAAGGCTTTCAACATCGAAGGAAATAAGGAACTTGTTGTTAAAATCGAAACTCCTGAGCTCTTCAACAAAAGAAAAGGAATCCTTAACCGAATATTTATCAGGCAAAAGCGGAACAAGAAGACAACTTAAGTACTTAGCTAAATTATAATTGTAAGCTCCAATAGAGGATACAATGGGTCTAAGAGGTGGTTGCCCATGATTATCACGTTTCTTATGTAATTTCGGAAGGCCATAGAATTTTGCTGGTTGTGAACCCTTAGGAAATATGTTGCAATAGGTATCATCATCGATAGAACGCTTTTTCTTAAGTTGAGTAATAAAACGTTTAAGCCTGCCTTCTCTTAATAAAGTAGGATCGTTATCTAAAAGTTTAAACTTAGTCTTATCATTAAGTATATTAAAACAAGAATCTAAATAAACGGTACGGTCTAAAATAACTACGCCATTACCTTTGTCGGGCTTAAGAATTATGATATTATGATTGTTCCTCAGAGTTCGTAGGATGCGGTGTTTTTTGAGATCGTTGCTTGAAGGACGGTAGGAAGAGAGATAGTTCTGAGCCAAATGAGCGATTTCAGTTTTTAGGTGCGTTGCAGAGTTTTTATCAATTAGTTTGTTCTTCATGGTGTAGTGGATCTTTTCAAAGGAAGCCAGAATGTTTGTCTTGTTAAGGTGAGGAGGTTTGATAGAGAATCCGAGTCCATTCTTTAGTAGTTCAAGTTCATCGTCAGTCAGTTTGCAAGAAGAGAGATTATTTACAGTTTCGCTCGGTGAGAAGGGTAGTTCGGCGTTCTTTGTGAGGTTTTTTAGTTTCTTTCGATGCGTGGAGATGACTTTAGAGATGTTCTTGTCAACATTGTTCTTCAAGGCTTTGTTTAAGAATACCAGTCAACAGAGTTCAAAGAGTTCTTCACACGTTCGGTCAGCTTGTCACAGTCACAGGATAGTTTGTTGAGTTCTTTTTGGCGCTTGGAGATGGCACTACGAAGTAGACGTTTACGGATGGCGAGGACATCAAAACGGTTGGTGTTAGGTAGAGGAAAACAAATAAATTTCGGGAACACGTTGAAGGTCTTACAGGAACGAAGAAAGGACACATCTAGTTCAGCTTTGCGTTTCTTGACTGAGAGTTTTTCCAGTTGGCGAAGATCTTGTAAGGAAATCCATCCTTGATATTTGCTTGCTAAGTCGTGTATAATGTTTCCATAAGGTCGTAATACTAGCAATAATGATAAATATTGCATAAAACGTACAACAGTTTTTAAAGACATGTTTCGGCATGCTTATGTCTCTTAACAAATTTTTTTAGTTTCACTCCGTTTCGCTATAAAATTGGCCTTGTCCGTACTCTCATTGACCGAACTTATAAAATCAACAACACTTCTTCCGGTTTTGAAAACGATCTGATCAAGCTTTCGGACACTCTAAAACGTAACTCGTTTCATTCACACATCATTGAAAAAACCTTCAAGCGGTATCTTAACAAGCCTTCTGATCAAAAAAGCCGCAACGTTAATGATGAAAACAATATACGCTATTTTAAGCTTCCTTTTATCGGCCAGTACTCTAGAATAACGGAACTCAAACTACGGCAATTACTTAAACGTTTTTGTGAAACGGATCTTAATATCAAATTAGTTTTTACTTCTTTCAAAATCAAGAATATGTTCAGTTTTAAAGATCGTACTCCTGATGCTCTAAAATCCATGGTAGTTTATCAATTTACTTGTGCGGGATGTAATTCCTGTTATATTGGTGAAACCAGTCGCCATTTTTCTACCAGGATTAAAGAACATACAGTAAGCGATAAAAACTCGCATATTTTTAAACATCTTTCTCAATTTTCTTCATGCAGGGGCATGTACACACCTTCTTGTTTTCGCATCTTAGACTCAGCGAATAGCTCTATTGATCTTAAACTTAAAGAAACCTTTTATATTAGTAAGAACAAACCTGACCTTAACAAACAGTTACATCACTTCAACACCTTTTTAACTCTGTAATTTCCGTTTCCACTGTTTTGTAATGCATATTGTAAATAATTTATTCATATTTTGTAGTATATAACTTGTGTCACGTATCATTAGTCACTGTATTAAACTGAAGATGGCATAAGCATGCCGAAACATGTCTTTAAAAACTGTTGTACGTTTTATGCAATATTTAACAAACTGTATTATTGCACCATCAGTCGTAACCGGTGTGAAATCTCCGATGACGTAATAGTCTTAATCTGGAACTTTCTTCGGGATACGTATGGGCATGAAGATACGAACACTATTAACAACAGCTTTCTTTCTTAAAAATCACGATTAAATTAAATTGCTTTTTCCCTTGAGTAAAGGGCTAGCAAAGAAGTCACGCAAGACACATAATTCAAGAATTGCGTTATCCACGGCCATCTTTAGTACGGTGGTTATTTCCCTACCAATTACGTAATCCTTGCACGTTCTGACAAGTTCGTTGCTTGGCTTGCAAATGTTTAATTTTCCTTCCGATCTATGAACTCGCTGCGATGAAACAGCCAAATAATTTACTTCATTTGCCTAAAACCACAAGAAATACTCGCAAAATTACAAAGAAATTAATGAACGTCGCTTCTGGCGAAATAAACTTGCAAAGTAAACACGATCTTATTTGTCACGTAGCGAAAGTGAAAGCTGCAACGTCAACGCATTCCATGGCTGACGTATACCTTTTTTTAGCGTGCTTATTATTCCCTTTAAATCCAACGCTTTGATAAAACGAAAAGAAAATATATTTTTTCCACAAAAAAGAAAACAGTATCCGTAAAATTGTCCGTGTATTTATGTTTTAACAGCTTCTGCCGCAAAAACATCACACGTTACGTGACTCAAAATTTGGCCGAGCGGAGGTCTGCGTCTGGTCACCGACAAAAAAATAAAAAACAAGAAGATCTGTTAGATCTTGAAACCGCGCTTTTAAAATTTAACTGTTTTCTTAGCACTACAGTCGCAACGCAGTGCACATTCGAAAGTAATCCTTGATGATTCATTGATTACTGTAGACATCACATCACTTGATCAACACAGACTGTACTATTGCACCATCAGTCGTAGCCGTTGCGAAATCTCTGATGACGTAATAGTGTTAATCTGGAACTTTCTTTGGGATATGTATGGGCATGAAGATACGAACACTATTAACAACAGCTTTCTTTCTTAAGAGTCGAGTTTAAATTTAATTTTTTCCTTGAGTAAAGGGCTAGCAAAGAAGTCACACGAGTCACATAATTCAAGAATTGCGTTATCGACGGCTATCTTTAGTACGGTGGTTATTTCCCTACCAATGACGTAATCATTGCATGTCCTGACATGTTCTTTGCTTGGCTTGCAAATATTTCATTTTCCTTCCGATCTATGAACTCGCTGCGATGAAAGAGGCAAAGAATTTACTTCATTTGCCTAAAACCACAAGAAATACTCGCAAACTTGCAAATAAATTGATGACCGTCGCTTCTGGCGAAATAAACTTCCAAAGTAAACACGATCTTATTAGTCACGTAGCGAAAGTGAAAGCTGCAGCGTCAACGCATTCCATGGCTGACGTAATACCTTTTATTAGCGTATTTATTATTCTCTTTGAATCCAACGCTTCGATAAAACCAAAAGAAAATATATTTTACCCACAACAAAGGAAACAATATCCGTAAAATTATCCGTGTATTAATGTTTTAACAGCTTCTGGCGGAAAAAACATCACACGTTGCGTGACTCGGAATTTGGCCGAGCGGAGGTCTGCGTCTGGTCACCGACAAAAAAAAAAATAATAAACCACGGGTAAACCTAGAACCGCGCTCGGCCCATGGCCGCGCGGTTAAAAAACAGAGCGCTGAACGGCAAAATCAAATTTGAATGTGGCATAATCGTTCTCTCAGTAAGTAAAATTTCAGGAGTCTTCTGCCCCACCCCTGTTCCCATACCTTTACAGGTCTCTCCGTCGATACCGATCTCCCGGGAGGGGGGGTCGCAATAGGCTCGATTTCCAGCCGTTTTGGGAGTCTGGTTGTTTATCCTCCTCCCAGTATTGCAAATGACAACCGACTTCAACTAAAACAAGTCGATTAGCTCCTAACCATTTGTTAGCCCCCGACCCTTCCTGACCAGAGGTCGAAAACGCTCTCTATTTCTCGTCCTTGGAGCGTGAATGGGAGCCAATAGACTTCTGGTTGGGGGTTAGCCGGCTAGAGACTAATCGTCTTGGGGGCTAAACGATCCCCAGTCGATTAGTCCATCTAGTAACCTGTTAACCTCTAAAAATCATGTTTGTTGTTTTTCTTTCCTTGTTCCAAGAAAATATTGCAACGCTTTTAAAACTGTTACTCTCTCCTCCGCAGAGGCTCCCCCTCCCCCCGGGCCCCTCCTCTAGCGACGAAAGAGGAGCAGAAGACAAACGAACTCGGCTTATTGAAATGTTGGCCAAGAAAGATACATACTCTTTTGCAAGTATTATTATTATTACTATTATTATTACTATTATTATTATTATTATTACTGTTATTATTATTAGTTAGTAGTTAGTAATTTCCTAACATATGCTTACGCTTAAGCTTTTTTACGTCATCGTCCTCATTTATTTGCCATGTAAATAATAACAAAATATAGCTGAACAAACGACGAGGAGACCTCCAAAAGAAACCAACAGGCTTGTAACGGAGGCCTGTGCGGGTCCGCAAATGATCCCAGGACCACAAATGATCCCGGACCGCAAGTGATCCCCATATTGGACTGCAAATGATCCCGATCAAAAAAAACTAGGAATGGCATGGATGGTGGAGTGGTGTGGATAGAGAACTGGCGTACGTGAATACCGATATTTTTATTCAAAGCTATCTTAAATAATTACAATGGCTAACAACTTGTTTTTTTTTTTGCATACTTTCGACTACATTTTGTTGCTAACTACGATGCTATGAATTGCACCTCTCGTCATCAAAACATGACTTGGCTTGCGTTTCTTTGCAATTCTTCGTAAAATTGTGACCAGATTTAATGCAACATACGCTACATATCCTCCTTCACTAAACATTGATATTTCGGTGTTATAGTTAAAACAAATTATATCAGCAATTGACGTCACTCGTCTTAAGTTTCAAACTAAATCTAACAATAAAGCAACTATTACAAAAAACGCTGTCATCTGAGTAGACCTACGACGCTTCATCACTCTGTAAAACACCTTGTGTGTAGCACTCGCATTTTCTTCCGCATTTTGGACAAATTTATTTTGCGATTTTTCCTTGGCCGTATTTTTGCTTTAATTCCTCGGGAATGGCTAGTTGAGTATTCTAAGAAGCCAATAGTTCCAAGTTACAGTTATGAAGTTCAGTTTCATGGCCAAGCAATGCCGTATCTTCAGTGGCTTGCGCTTCGTTTTGACAATTAGCTGCATAGATAAATGACATTAATTTCCGTTTCACATATGTCAATACCTTTCGAAGAACAAATCAGCAACTGTGGAATATTTCTTGTAAAATGATAAAACCTGTTTTGAGTACAGAGTGCATTATTGGGATGGTTTGGGGGTTGACGTCACTAAAGCACTGTGGCACTATGACAATAAGGTGTCAATTTTAATGTTTGTACAATTAATGAATTTCAATTCATTAATGAGACTTGCAGAAAGGGAGGTAGGATGGGGTGGGTACTTATGAGCACTACTTAAAATGGATGGTGTATGTACCTACGTTACTTCTTTGAGCCTTTCGAAAAGCTATTTATTTGTTTCAGAAAGCCCCTTGCTCTCCTTGTGGTAATTTTCTCTCTATCAAAGAGAGCAAAATGTTCATACCCGCAGCCGAAACTCTCCCGAGTTAGTGGCATTAAAATTTGTCCAATTGTACAAAAAACCCAGGAAAGTACTCAAATATTGCTGCAGACTCCATGGTATCTACAAGCATATCTTCCGTGTGTTTTCGAGAAAACAAGGGTTTCAGATTACTTACCTTTGCGAGGAAAACAAAAGTATCAAGTTACAAACGTTTGCGTGAAGAGTAAAATTGTTACGTTCGCTACTTAAATGTCTTATTTAATTTAAAATGAGCAAAAATCAACGTAAAATACTATAGTAAAATTCGAGAGCTGTCTTGACAAACGGTTATTAATATAAGCTATTCTTGGACTGTGAATGAAAATACACATATCAAACATATACAATGCTAAGATATGTCTCATCAAAACTAGCAAGGTCAATACAAACCAGGAGTGAATGGTGTTACGCCACAAAATGTAATAACTGACACAAAATGTAATAGTAACGCAAAATGTAATAACTTTTGCCACAAAATGTAATAGTAACGCAAAATGTAATAACTTTCGGCGCAAAATGTAATAACGTCGGTAACGCAAAATGTAACAACTTTTGACGGAAAATGTAATACATAAAAGTAACGCAAAATGTAATAGCACAAAATGTAATAATGTTTTGGTTGGTATATATTTGTTCGAAATATAAGGAATTACATGTGGGTAAAGGACAGAACATCTGCCTTTTTTTAAAACTGGCGGACGCCACGAGTTTTTCCAAAAGGCTACTTTGATTTTTCCAGGGGACTCTCGTGAGGTGAACTCTCGTGAAATTTCTGTAGAAAAGTATTTTTTCATACAAAAAAGCCCTCCAAATAACACATGCCTTTCTTTATTTTGAAATTAAGGTACAAAAACTACGATTTGTAATGGTATATATGCTAACTTTATATAGCAACAATGAAATATCATTCAATTCTTTATCCGTTATATTGTCACACTAATTAACGTACTAACAAACAAGCGACTTTGTCCAATTTAACGTCTTGCAATATCACGCTAGAAGCGAGTTAGCTCCTTTTTTTTAAATAAAAATTGGTAAAAGAATTATGCATATATATTTTAAATTGATGAAAATCTTATTTCAAACGAAATCTAACTGCAACTCTGAGGGAAAAAAAATGAAACTTGAAAATGTAAACTGAAACTTAAACTTTAAACTATTTCAGGGCTCTTTTAATTGCGGGTTCTCCAGTAAATCTTGGAGACACCGTACCACCCATAGCTGTAAGCTACTAAGCGAACCCAAGCGTTTGTCCAGTTCTTAGCATTAATTATGTGTTTTAGAGCGATTACTGCTCCACTGTTCTTTCCCTTTATGTTTATTATTTTTCGTATGCTTAGCTGGTGTATGTCGGCAACATCTGCTAGTTCTGGAAAGTAATTTTGTGGAAGAGGTACGTTGTCGACGATCCGTTTGAAAAACCGCGAAACAGCTCTCAGGGTCTGCCGCATCTGTGGATATCTTCCCACTGTTGTTTCTATAATGTTCTCCAAAACATCTGGATTAAGGAAAGAACCATAGTCTGTATTACACCCGTTTGACTGACTTGCATGATCATTTTCCTGCTGTTCATATCCATATTCGTTATTGGTATCTTGCTCTTCATTTTCATGCAATCCGGTTCGGTCACCATGGGCTGTGTTGACGTCTGGAGCGTGTCGATCTGTTTTGGTATGGGACTGATATGCCCCATCCAATTCGGACTGTTGATCTTGGACGGGGGGGACACAATTATACTCTGTGTCGGGCGGCTCAGAACTTCGCATTTCTGGATAACTTCCCCCTGTTGTTTCTGTAACGTCCTCCAAAACATCAGGATTACTGTAAGCACCATAATCTGTATTACACTCGTTAAACTGACTTGCACGATCGTTTCCCTGCTGTTCATATCCACATTGGTTATTCGTATCTTGCTCTTCACTTTCATGTAATCGGGTTCGGTTACCATGGGTTGTATTGATGTCTGGAGCGTATTGATCTGCATCGCTCTGGGACTGATCCCCTGGTTCATTTAAACCTGATGTGCTACGTAAATCGGACTGTTCATCTTGGACGGGGGAAAGACAATTGTACTCTGTGTCGGAGCGATCAGAAATTGTTTCGTCTGCCAAGCACACATAATGCTCTCCAGCTCCCTCAGCGAAGTGACCTAGATAAAATGTCGCAATGGGACAGCCATTCGTAGGGGAAATTGTCTGCGTAGCAGTTGCACCGAGAGTGGAATATACAACAATTTGTATATTAAATATATCAGCTGCTGCTTGGAGCGTTAAGTGATCACCATGTGTTCCACTGCGTGCCATTAATCGCAGATATTGGCTCCAAGGTGTGCCAGCGAATAATTCCAAAGGAGTCCCGTCTGGAAAGTTTGGATGCGACTCCAGAAATGACACAATCTCCGGAAGACGCCAATGACGCCAATGTTCACAAGCTCATGCAAAGTGCAGAAAATTGGCAGTTGCCATCTTTGGGCGGGTCATAGCTGATTAAAAAATTCATCTCAGACTGCATGTCAGTGAATTTCTCCCTATGATTTGAGAAAGGTATCAAATACTTCTTTTTGTGCATTTTCTTGCTACTCTGGCATGCGAGCTTTCTCTTCCTCTTTTCTTTGTCAAGTGTTGTACTTGTCATGTCATTAACGGAAATCCATTTAGTCAGAATCTTGGAAGAGCCAGCTGGAAATGTAAATTGAACTTTGTATTTACAAGTTTTCAAATTTTTCTTAAGTATTCTTGCCGTTAAGATAGACCTCTTGCTACCTATTTGTTTCGCCGCAGGGTAGCGAATAAGCACCTTTTCACCAATATCATAAACTGAAGGTGGATTGTTCCTCAGTCCCTGCTGGATCATGCGGTTTTCGCATCTTTTACTTGCCAGGGAAGCAGCTTTCCGTATTGGATTAACTTGTATATCATGGGATTCGTAATCTTTTGGTCGCGAAGATATCATCTCCTCGTAAGCTTCGTTCTCGTCATTCCATTCTTTTGCAGTAGTGGCCTCTGATAGTTCATCTTTCCTGAAAGGTTTGCGCCCATAATAAACTTCAAAGGCAGACTTCCAAGATAGCTCCTCCTTAACTTCTTGATTTAATGCTCTTGCGTATTCTGGTAAACATTTTGCCCAGTTCACTCCTGTTTTCCGCATAGTCAATAAATCGTACATAATCTTTTTCTTAAATGTTCTGTGGGTCCGTTCTACTTTTCCCTGTGACTGCGGGTGGTATGGACGCCCTTTAATTACTTTAATACCAAGCTTCTTGCACAGTCTATTGACAGCACCGTCGAATTCTCGCCCCTGGTCGTGCTGTATGACGCGAGGAGGCCCATGCTCTTTGTAAACGTTTGAAAGCGCCGCCGCGATCGAGCTGCTTTTCTTCCCCTCCAGTGGAAAAAGCCAATGGTACCGGCTAAATACATCTAAAACGGACAAGACATACTTGAATACTTTTCCTTTCCACTTGACTGGCATACTTTCCATGCTTACTAAATCCACCTGATGGCGGATTTGTACAGCTTTAGCGCGTACTGGCTTTAAAGCAGCTTTGTTTTGGAATCGAACATTCAGTCGTTGATGTAGGCGCGTAGCACACTTCTGACGTCTCTTTCTCCCACGCCACTACAGACATCTTTTAGATGGTGATAGATTTTCCTCACACCCGAACCTTTTGTTGCCTTAAATGCTTTCGCTACAATGCTCGATACAGCTGATTTTTTCATTATTTGCTTACCATCGTAGCATACCTTGCACCCTTTTAGAGATACATGGTCGCGATTTCGCCAAAACCGTACAAGAGCGGATTTCTGCTTGGTGGTTCTTTGCTTCAATGGGACGTTAAATTTTCCTTTGAGCAACTCGAGAAATGTCTCATACGTCTCATCGTCGAGTGATGAAATTGCGGAAATTTGTTGCACGTTACTGGCAATGGTTATGAATAAAAACCAATACCACAATATGGTGTTCATGGTCGACTAGAACGAAGACGTGACCAGCATTGGTATACTAAGTCTTATCGAAACGACAGAGGAATGTGTTACTTTGGTTTCAGATTACTACTGATAAACAGTGGCCTGCGGTCGGTCAACTGACCCCTTACTGACCTCTACAAACTTTTCGTGAAAAAAATATATTTTTGCCAAGTTTGTCATACATGGATGGAAAGTTGCGTTTCCTGCCACATAAAACAATTAACATTAACAAAATGGCAATGTTGCTCTAACATTGTCTTAAGCAGATATATTTTAGATATATTTATATCCCTTACCCTACATTGATAAAATGGCATATTCTTTTATATTCTTGCACAAGCCATCCCTTACTTCCAATTATTTTCCGAGTTATCATTTATGTATAAAATTAGGTTCTTTAAGATCTTAGTGTACAGCTTAATTTAAAGATGTGCATGGGAATTCAATCATTTTAAGTGGGAAGATTTTGCTATCAATTGTGCCTTGATATTGAAACTCTTGCCTAGAGCAAGTCTCTGATGGGTGCCTATTACGATCTTAATAAATAAAAAATAATAATTAAAAAATAAATAAATGAATATTTCCAACAAACATATACCAACCAAAACATTATTACATTTTGTGCTATTACATTTTGCGTCAAAAGTTGTTACATTTTGCGTTACCGACGTTATTACATTTGGCGTCGAAAGTTATTACATTTTGCGTTACTATTACATTTTGTGGCAAAAGTTATTACATTTTGCGTTACTATTACATTTTGTGTCAGTTATTACATTTTGTGGCGTAACAAATGGTAGGGGTTATATAGGAACTGTGTTTTACACTCTGCACTACCTGAGATTGTCTCAATAGTTTAGTTTGTAATTTTTCACCTTCCTTTGATAACATAGACACGCAAGGCGTGCAAGAGTTTTTTTTTTTTTTTTTGTGAAGTGTCGGAGATAGGAACATTCATGGAGCTGTTTACAGTAATGATTTGGTTAATTTGACAAGTTTTTTTGGTTGCCATGTACAGCAAGAAAGTGAGGATTTATGATGTACGTGCGATGTTACATCGGTCATGGTAAGATAGCTAAACAGTAAGCCATAAAATGTTTGACTGAGCAAACTACAGTAATCTGATACGTCTCCGGATTAATGTAGATACCATCTTATTTTCTCACGGGCAATTTGATTCGTTCTTTGATACAACCCACACTGTGATTGGTGCGACACGCGCACATGCATAATTTCCTCACTCACCGATCACATAGCCCTTCCAACCCCCGAGAGGAATTTTTGCTCGAATATACTCAAGTTAAATAAGAGACCTTTTCGCATTTTATACGAGTCGTAAGTTTACCCTTTTTACACAGCACAACGCAACAACACCACTTCACCGAAGATAGAAAGAAAGGGGAAAAACCTCTCCGACACATTGAAAGTCTGATTTAATTAAATTGCACTTTAACTTGGTGCCACGCTGTCTTCAAAGAACATTTGAGCAGTTTTCATACTTTTTACCTTTAAAAATATCGGACTGAAATGAATGTCGTCAAATAAAACTATTAAACTGCTATTGCAGAGACGTAAAAACCGTCCAGAAATGAAAGCTTCTTTTTGTTTAATATCCTGGAAACAATAGCCGATAACTTGTCAGCTCTAACTGAGTTTACTCCCATACAAAAAACAAAAGTGTTAAGTTACCACTTGTAACTAAAGAGAGCAAACATCTCGTGGGAAAGAGTGGTGACGATTCGTTAGCTCTAATTGAATTTACTCCCTTGTGAAAAACAAGAGTGTCAAATTACCCTTCGTAACTAAAAATAGAAATATCTCGTTATATTTGCATGCAACAAGACCAAACAATCGTTACCTGCACTTACTATTGTAAACGTTAGAACTCTTTCAAATCTAAATAGTCTCGTCTCCTCTAAAACATGTCCTAAGAACTAGAAGCGACGATTCTTGACCTCTCATTGAATTTACTCCTTGCGAAAAACAAAAGTATCAAGTTACCTTTGTAACTAAAAATAAAAATATCTCGTTTTATTTGCATACTACTAACCCACGAACTGTTTCAAACCTCAGGGCTCATCTCGCTCATAACTAAAATCATCAGCCCAACCAACAGAAAATGTCGAAGTAAACCCAATATATGAATATTTCCTCCTCTTTTATAGAATAATAAATATGGCCGTGCTGAACTATATCGGAATCCAATCTTCTCACATAACATTTACCTTTACAACAAGAAATTTGATTGGCTGTTTATAGTAGATCCAATCTGATTGGTGTGACATACATACATCTCTCTCTCACTCACTCACTCACTCACTCACTCACTCACTCACTCACTCACTCACTCACTCACTCACTCGCTCGCTCACTCACTCATCCATTGACCCGTCCATAACATACCCGACGCGCCGACTAAGAGGTATTTTTTTACAAAAAAAAAATAACTCAATAAATCCATGCCACCAGTCCTTGTTTTTGGTCGGGATCATTTTCGGTCCAATACGGGGATAATTTCCGGTCCGGGATCTTTTGCGGACCCCTACAGGCCTCTTCAGAAGTCAATATATTGATAATTTTAAGTCCTGCGGGCGCGGCAAGACCAATTCCCTATTTTTTAATTAAAAATGTGATCAACTTTTTCTTCAAGTTGGAGAAGCTTGTTAAACTTAAATATCGATAATGGTAGAGAATTTCAAATTTTAGGGCTTGTGTAATGGCTCGCACAGCACGCTTTTAAAACATAAAAAATTCTTTTTATGTTAGTCAAATATGTGAATGACCAGGCAGAAGGCTTGTGCTGCGTTAAGGAGAAAAGGACGAAAAACAAAAAGACGCGAAGAAATAACAAACATGACACGAAGCTGAGCCTTGGACATAAAATTTCAATATTTATAAATTTCTAAGCGTGTGTAGAAATTTTCCCGTTTTTTTTTTTGTGAAACGTGAAAGAACGATCATTTTTTGTTTTCTTTTTTCGTCAATTGTGAAAAGACCTTTTTAGTTTCCGTGAAACGTACTGTAGACTCCTCGTCTACCAATCTCAATTTTACAATGAATTTGGTTGTGCGAATTTGAATGTTCTCTGTATATTTTCCGGCATAAGCTACGCAAACCAGGAGCCTAAACATAAAGCCCCTTATTCAAAGAAAACCTTGGTTCAACCTCTTGTAATAAGAGATTCCTCTTCTCGTATTTTAAGTCCGTACCAGCATCAAAGAGGCCTTGATATAGCAAGGTGCAGATATCTCTGATGTGATGTAGAGATTTCTGTTTATTTGTCTGTGATCGTTACGACGTTTTCAGAGGTGGTTCGATTTAACGAATCGACGTCAGTTTTTCATGCGTCTGTCCTGTTGTTGACATGAATTTCGTCATAACTTTGTCAAAGTAGCCGTGGATCTACGAGGCGATAGCCGAGTGGATCCGCAGACTACTTCGACGATGTTATCACAAAATTTATTGTCAATAACAGGACACACGCATTAAAAACTGACATCGATTTGTTTGTTACGATAACAAATTGTCAAATCGTCCGCTCTCTCGTTGACGCATCGCATAAATTATAAATTCAGGTGTCTGTCCACTTATGGACACTAAAAAAAAAAAAAAGCCAATGAGCGCGCAAGAATTTCTGCAGTTATCGGAAAAACAGTTTTTGTGGGCTTACGTCTTCCCCTTGCCATACATCGTAATTTCAGAAATTGGCATCAGCTTTTCTATAAGAGATCTGGCTCGTACAAAATTCATGCTTTACTGATTTTCATTTTTTTCTGGTTTATCGTTTCCATGGAAATATCGATTACCTTAGGGAACACGTTCAACCAAACTTCCATCCTTTTCCAAAAACTGGGTAATTTTCACATCGATCAAATGAGGGGAAAGTTCATAAAACGCTAATTGAAAATGCTAGGTATGGTCGAGAAAAAAAAAAACAACTGTATAGACAGAAAAAGTTTTCCCCGTTGTTTCTTGACTTAGTATGTTAAAAAAAGAAGTTTGAATAAATTTCTGCCCGGTTTGAAGATTAGAATCGTTTTATCATGCTATCATCACATATATCATGCTAATAAAACCGAGAAAAAAAGTTCGTTTAATATTCACTTTAATGTATTCTCACGCATTTTATGATTAATTCTGGCTGCCCACTTTATGTGTATGGTTGAGCCCTCAAAAGGATAATTCTGCTGGGTCTACACCACTTTTGTTGCATGAGATTTTTCATTCACCTGAAAATTGTAGAGGTGGGCGGCTAAATTTCCTATTCCTAAAAGGTATAATTGATCGCATGAGTATTTCCATTTCTTTTTTTCCTAGGAAAAGAAGAGGGCTTTATCGCAATACGTGGTGTACAGTGGGTTCTAGGTGTGTGTGTGTGTGTGTGTGTGTGTTTTTTTTTTTTTTTCTTTCCGTGTTCATTATAACACGATCCCGCGTGGAATTTAGAGCAGTTTAAAGCAATTTTGTATTTTCTTTCCCAAAATTGCCACACATCCTCGAATAAATGCGATTCCATAAACACTTTTGGAGCAGAGAGAAGAAAAGTTAATCCTGCATGAAATGACCATGGAATCTGAATGACACATTTAGGGAGCATTTACATTACGCCGGAGGGATTTCCAAACGCAGCTTTATTTCTTCAGTTTGGCCTCGTCCACTCTAATCCGTCGCGAAGACGGAGCTTTTCGAAAAAAAAGCTCTTCACAAACGAAAACGCCGGCTTTTCGTTTTCGTGATGACGGAAAATATATTTAAAACGATGCTTTTCCAAAACGATGTAGTCGCAATAATCATGTGACTTTTATACCCGAGTTTTCCTCGAACACAAATCCAAAATGACCGGTCATTGTTGCGTTTTTAATTTCCTCCGGTGTGGTGTGGACGGAAAACATTTCTCCCTCGCCGTTTTTACACTTGCTCCAGACCTTTCGTTCGAATATTGACCGTCGCTCGCGTTCGCAAAAAAATACGACTGTTTTGCAGTCTATCTCCTGACACAAAGAGCTTCTCTTTTCACTCGACAAACTTCTGTTACTCTAACGACCATCTCTTTTCGCACAAACAGCTCCCTCCTGATAATCGTCTCGAGTTGCCCTGAACTTCAGTGATGTAGAGGTCGCCCTGTTCTGTCGTGTCCCTCAACACAATACGGAGTTCAAGAAAACCACGACGGCAACGGGAACGTCGCGAAACAAAAGGTTTAATGAGCAGAACAATGGCTGTGCACGTGCATTTTGGTACATTTCTCGGATCATGTGTATTTTGTGCCCCCCTCGACCGATATATCGGTCGACATATCGACCGACACTCGACCGAGGTATCGGCCGATATATCGACCCACACTCGACCGATATGTCGATCAACATATCGATCGACACTCGGCCGATATACCGACCGAGATATCTCGGTCGACATATCGACCGATATATCGGCCGTGTCGGTCGATAGGTCGACCGATACATCGGTCGAGTGTCGATCGATCTAGCAGACGACACTCGGCCGATACCTTGACCATTGACTGTCGGTGGAATGTCGGTCGATATTCGGTGGTATATCAGTCGACTGTCGTATAATATAAGTCAAAAGCTTCGACTGCCAGGGTCAGATGTATAAGTTATGCGCATTTCATCCTTTTTTGGTCAACCTTAAAAGTGTCAAACTGCTTCAAATGCGTTTTGTCTTTCTGCCAAACAAAATCGAAGTAATCGCGTTGATTGATTTCGATTGGTTTGATTGAGTTCGGTAATCGAACTCACGAGTTCGATTAATCGAACTCACCGAAAAGTTCCAGTTCGATGATGTTCGATTACCGAACCAATCGAAAAACAATCCGGCCCATCGGGTTAGATTGAGCTCGATTGATTTTTAGTTCGGTTTTTCGATAGACTACGCCAGGTTTATACAAAGAAGCCTCTGAGAAGCGGGGGATAAAACAGGGATATCTGCGCTGCTCAGCAAAAGGTTACTAACCTAGGTTAAATTACGTCTGCGACGCAGGCTACAGTCACCAGTATCGGTGAAGTATCGGAGGAATGTCGGTAGATCGACATGTTGGCCGACAATTAGACAACCACTCTCGATCGACATATCGACCGATATCTCGACCGATATGTCGACCGACATATCTCGGTCGATATATCGGCCGAGTGTCGATCAATATGTCGACCGACATATCGGTCGAGTGTCGGTCGAAATATCGGCCGATACCTCGGTCGAGTGTCTGTTGATATGTCGACCGATATATCGGTCGAGGGGTGTACAAAATACACATGATCCCATTTCTCTGCCGTCTCCTGCAAAAAACGTGAATTGATCAAATTCTGCGTTGTCTAGAGAACGTGAACCAGGACGGCTAATTTTTGTATCTTTATTTCATATATTTCATCCTGTCCCAGATTTAGTTTCATGATAGTTTTGACACTGAGAAACAAAGGAAAATGATTTTATAGACTACGAGTAGTCCCTCTCTCGCTTAGTCCGTCGTGTGTGACGCGAAAGAAAACCGCAGGAAAAAAAAAAAATGGCCGCGCGAACCCCTGTGGGCGAGAAACACGCGAAAGGAGGGACTAAGCCAGGAGGTTTGACCTTTCACGGCCGAGTGACATGTCGGTGGAAATTTTCAATCACATTACACGTATCCAATAGGATTCCTTGTATTCGTTCAGCGAAACTGCTAAAGAAGTTTTGAAAAAAGACGGCAAAGGAGGCCCCTCCTTTCGTGTGCTTCTCGCTCCCAGGAGTTCGCGTGGCCATTTTATCTCGTGGTTTTCTTTCGTGTCACGCACGACAGACTAAGCGAAAGAGGAGGGACTACTCGTGGTCTAATGATTTTAGGATACCGGGAGATTCGTAGGTAAAATAAATAATCATTTTTTTTTTAATCGACGTTGTCCTTGGCGTCAGGTCTTAGTTTCTTAAACTCCCCAACATTTTCATCTTCACACAAGATAAAACTTGGTACAACTCCGACTCTATCTACGAGTCACATCGTTCACCAAACAAACCAAAGGACAGGAAAACGTGTTGTCGACCTTAACGAAGTATTAACAGCTCAGCAGTTCATGACTTTAATTGAGAAATCTACTACAGTCGCTTATTACTTAAAAATATTTCAATTAATTACCCGGCGCAAACTTCCGAAAGTAACGACCCTCCTTACTTTCGGAACTAGCAGCCTTTGCAATCGGGGCTCGTTACTTTCGGGGGGGAGGGGGAGGTCGTTACTATCGGGGAGCAAAAAAAAAAAGGTTATGTAAATTTAGTACGACTGAACTCTTTTTTACGGAATAAAAGAAGGAAATGTTAAGAACAGTTCTTTAAACATCAACTTAAATTCTCGTTTCAGTTGAAATCTATGTTGCTGTGACATAGGTGGGGTGTTCGTGCATGTCTGAGGGATGTCTATACCGTGTTGTCAGTGGTCGGCAGGAAAGTTAGTCAGATACCGTAAACTTTCTTTACTTCATGACGCACTGCTATATGTTAGTCTGCTGTAACAATATCTCAGTGCGATGATAGAGTTTTCAATTTAAATTTGAACGATAGAGAATTTTCAATTTTCATTTCAAGAATGTTTCTGTTAGTACGTTCCTGGTACTTGATGAAAATTCTATGGGTTTTGTGTTACCGACTCGGCGGAACATGAACTGACAAAGCACGAATTGACATTTCGTGGCGCCTCGTGACATAAGCGATACCTTCCCTTGCTATAGAGTACTTTAAATCAAGTGACCGTACGTAACTTTTTACCTGACTATTGATTGGAAAAATATGTATACTACTGAACTTTCGGTGGGGGCAGGGGCGGGCTCGCTACTTTCAGGGGGTCGCCACTTTCGAGATTTATTAGGGGCCATAACTTTTTTGACGTTACTTTCGGAGGAGGGGACGGCGGTCGTTACTTTCGCAAGTTTACCGTGGGACATTTAGCTGTTCATTAAAATATTGTTAAATTAATATTAGATATTGTTATATTGGCATTCACTACACAGCTAATTGTCCCAATTCTTTTGAATATTTTTCAGTACAAATGAAAGTTACGTAATACTATCGTACGGAATAAATTATGAACCAAGGCTATTGTAACTGTCCCAGGCAACTATAAGGCTATTTTGTATTACGATCCAACCTCCGTGGTAAGGTCTTGAGAGACAACAGAGAACTTCATCTCCCCTAGAACTAAAACTGCTATGGGCCAGTCCACATTCATGTACGCTGCTGCCAAGGAATGGAATGACCTCCAAAACGACCATCGAAACTACAGTAGTTTGAAAATTTTTAAAACTAAACTTTTTAAATTTGTTAGTGATTTAGACAAGACTGATCATAAATTTAGTGTTTAGATTATTATTATTTTTTTTTTAGTATCGTTTGATTGATTGTTGTTTTTTACCATGTAATTTATAGAAACTGATCATCGGTTTATATCAGCGTCTTCCTCCCGGACTTCGCTGATCGGTCTTTCAGTTTTAAATAAAGCTTTTATTATCATTATTATCATTATTATTATTATTATTATTATTATTATTATTATTATTATTATTATTATATTTCCATGAAAAGTAGCTGTTAATCAGGAACTTAGTAAACATTCCACTGCAATCAAAGCGGCTACGAATCTTCAGGGAGTTTAAAACGCGCTTAGAGGAAGAGTTTTTAGGGGTGTGCTTCATAACGAACATATATAAATAGGACTTCCTGTGGGAACTTTGATCGACCAGCTAAGAGCAACATAGCCCGGGACATAGTTTGTTCAGGAGTTTGGTTAGTTTCGGGGGCAGCCCCAAAAAGACATCGGAAAATTGTTCGAGTCACTATGCCTTGAAGAGAGTCGGGGGGTGGGGTGGGGGAGGGCTTGGACATAGGTTGCGATCGTAGTCAGACTACTCAGTCCATGGACCCTCCCTTCTCCGAGCCATATACGGCGTTGAAAGTGAAACCCAGGTGGAACAAGGGAGAGTTCAGGATAACTTGTATGCACATGGCGAATATACCATTAGCTTATATAATCTTTATTTACCAGCGGTAAAAAAGAATTCGTCAGCCAGAAATACCTGTAAAATACATAATATCTAATGCCTAATCCCTAACGTAACTAAAAACTTGAAATTAAAAGCTGCTTTCCACGAATGCCGTGCCTTATTGTTCTCCTTTGAGCAGGAATTAAAATTACCCTAGGAACTCAACTTACCCTAAGTCACAGGGAAGGCTGTTCCAAAGAATGGCGCCACTATAGCTAAAGCTAATTTTGCAACAGTTTGTGTGCGGCATGGAAGATTGAGTTTATTCTCAGAGTCCCTTAGGTTATATGCGGTTTCTCTACTTTCGAATTCAAAACTGAAATAGTCTGGAGCCACCAGTCCAAACACTTGTAAACCATCGTAGCTCTTTGAATTTGCTGCTGGCATGCTAGATTTTTTTCCACCCCGAAATTTGAAGAGGTGACCCGGCAGCATCTATCGGCGGCATCTACGTCATAGTTTGAGTAGGTCAAAACACGGGCTGCTCTGTTTTGTAGTTCTTTGATAGTAGCAAAGTGATGCTTTCGGTCCACACTACGCCGAAGTAATTTGAAAACACAGCAATAACCGGTCATTTCGGTTTTGCGGTTGAGAAAAACTATGGCAAGGGAAATCACATTATTTAATATCGTAGTGTCATCGTTTTCGAAAAACTCCGTTTTCAAGATGTTCTCCGTCCAAAAAACGCAAACCCAGCGCTTTCTTCCAATTCGAATAGCTTTTTCGAAAAGCTCCGTCTTCGTGACGGATTAGTGTGGACCTTAGGCCTAATCGTAGCAATAAAGCTGCGTATTCAAATCCCTCCGGCGTAGTGCATACGGCGTAGTGTATGCGGGGCCGTAAGAGTTGTGGTCGTTTCGCCGGAAAGCCAGCTCGCCAGATGCCTTTTCGCCCAGACTGGATCAAAGAACGAGATACAAACTTGTTTTGTGCAATTTTGTTTCAGAATGCCTACAATGTTGTCTTTTTCGCTCGTTTAGTTTAAGGTCGTTAAAAGACAGAATTGAACACATCCTTCTTTGAACTTTCAGTCCCGGCGAACTAGCTATCGGGTGAAACGACCGGTTACCCAGTAAGCTCGGGTGTTATCCATAGGGAAACATGCATTGTTCTCAATGGAGCCCCCCAGATATTCCATTCATGGATAGTAACTATGGTATGATAGCTAATATTGATAAAAACTAGGAATATCTGAAAGTCCGCAAAACTTAAAAAAAAAATTTAACTCTAAGTGGCAAAAAACATTAAACCGCGAGCGATACCAGTTACGTTTTTCTCAGAGGGTGTAGTTCACGCGTGAAATGTTACCCTTGGAGCAATCACTGGTATAAACTATAGGGAACAAGGAAAGGTAAGTAGAAGTGAGAAATTGTTGGTTTTGAATAACAGGACCTGAAAACGTCGGTTGACGATTATATTGTCAGGATCCTAGCGCTCCCCTTCCTCTCCCACACATGTTTTTGACCAGGTTTTGACACAGATCGGATTATTACTATACCCTTCCCTCTCGTATCTCTTATAAAGTTTCGGACAGTAGGTTACGACATTTCATTTTCATGCGGAGATCGGACGACCAAGAACGCGCAAGAAAAAACTGCGCGCCCTGTGTTACATGCATGTTGGACACCCTCTTATATATCTATGGCGCGGAGACTGGGATCTGGTTTATGGAATAAGACGGAATATTGACATGTGTTTACACGCAGTGTGTACTAGCAGAAGGCTGGGTTGGGATCTCGGTGTCGATCTCGGTCGTTCTTGCAGCATTTCGTCGCTCAGGTGAGTTGAAATTCCTTCATTCTATTTCTTATTGGAGTCGTAAATTATAAGAGGTGCCTTACCACAACAGCAAGGCAGCTTCAGCGTTTCTATTTCATCAAGTCTGATGAAAAGTCTCAGACGTCTAGCGAAAGCTACATCTGTGCACGCTGCTGTACAGCTGGGCAAACGAAACCTGTCGAAACATTCCGTATATTTCGTCGCAGTGACTTAAGCGCCAAAGTAGTGCATGATGTGACGAATTTACCGTTATTTTTGCTAAACTTGTAAATGAAGAATGACTATTTTACTTGGAGGGTCGACTTTCGCAGACCGCTCGTGACCAGAATTCGTTCACAGCTTGACTGCACCAAGTCTTACGTTGACGACTTTAGACATAGTTAGTAGAGGAGACTACTGCTCTAGGTTAAGCTAAGTTTTTCGTCGGGGCTAGTCCTTTGATGCTCTGTCCCGTATGCAGTCTGCAAACGCCACACGTTGCATGTATTTGATGCGCTTGGGTTTCGTTTTTGGTTTAGGGTTGCTTTAGGGTTGGCAAACAATCATTTATCGCGCTGCACGCTTGTGTTATATTTTGAAAGCTCTCGGGCTAGCGTGCAGAATACCGGGCCACGTGTCCACATCTTCTTCATCAAGTGTGGTGCGGCTGTAAACTCTAATAATCGAAGCAAAAACTGACCTGATTTGTCATTTCCATGACTGAGTTTCCTTTGGACAAGCCTGATAAACAAAGAAGGAAAAAGTGGGAGATTCCTATTTTACCTTGGTAGGAAATAATTTTTGCTGTTCCAAGCACTTCTTGCCAAGTGATTTGAAACGGAGTATGCTCATTGAAACCAGGAGCCATACCCTCAGTGTTCCCTTGGACAAAAGTTGATGAACAATCTCTGTGTAGAGCGAAAAGATGTGTGGCATCTGAGTCTGGCAAAGAAGAAGTGAATACCCATCAGCTTCAATCAACTTAAGAATTAATCACTTTTCATGCTTCCAAGGTAAACAAAAGACGTTTCCCAAAAGCAATGTTGAATGTGGAAGGACAATAGTGACTTCAATACAGCCATTGACGAATTTTGAATCTTTTTTACTCACTTAATATTTGAACAAGATCTGGCTAGTAGGTTGAATATTTCAGGGCAAGGAGTGTCAGATAAATTATTGCACGGGCCAATTTCCTGTGTTTGATGTTGGGGAGCCTGCCAATTAATTATTTACCTGAAGTTTTTTAAACTGCATTTGAAAACATAAGGTGCAGAATAGACTGCAGAGTGATAAAATGTCAGACACCCAAGACCTGGAGAAGCAGAGTGAATTTTACTCTGAATAAAAGTCTCACAACACATTTAAAGACCTTGTAGGAATTTTCCCTGATGTCATGGATTTGATAAACAGCATTTACTGGCAAGCAAGAAGGTTATAATCATCCTTCCTATGTGACCAAGTGAATCAGAAAAACAATTTTACTAATTTTCTAAGGAAGACTTTTTCAACCATGAACCAGAATTGCAAATGTAAGAATACAAGTTGAAATGGCTATTAGGAGAATAAATTGATGGTATATATTTCATGATTTAATTCCACTAAGTTTATATAGAGTTGTTAATCAACCCTATGTACTGAGTGATTTGCTTGTAAACTGGTAGAAAAAAAAGTTATCTAATAACTCCTGACTGACACCTAATGTTTAATTTGTCATTTGGTAATGAATGTAAACAGAGTACATGATATTGTTCATCAGTAGTAATTAAATATTTGGTGATTTTCACCATACTGAAATTGTGCATTATGTGGCTTCATGTTCTATTTTCTCCCACAGGGTGTAACATAGAAAGACACATGGTAGAGCTGGTGTATAATTTGCCAGTGACATAAAAGTACAATTGAATTTGACCTCATTGAGAATTTCCTACATTGTATGATCTTTTAGATTCCCGATTGTTTTGAACTATTTTGAAATATTCATTCAAGTATTCATTACCAGAGAAAAACTAGACATAGCTGAATTCTCTCATATTAGATGCCGGACAAACGAATTGGAACTTTGATATACATTATTTATTTTGGCTTTAGCAATAATCATATCTTGTAAGGCCATCTCTAAGCATTAGGTAACCCAATTCATATATAATATATTTATCATAAATTGTTCAATATTCTTTTATGTCCAAGGCAATTTGCTCATTAAAAATTCTCAGTTACTTCTAATTTATAGCCAGGACATTCCAAAGTCTGTTCACAACAAAGAGTAGTTGTTGTACATTGTACATCATAAACTGAAGTACATATGACTCTTGTTTACTTTTAAACCAGTGTCAAACATTTTACATATTGATTTTATAAGGGAATCTTTCAGGGTCTCACCATCCATAACAATGAGATTGCTAGCTTCAATGATTTCATGAAGATTGCTGTTACTTGGGTCTGTAACCAGCCCACCTGGGGAGGCCCCCCAAATTTTCCTTTTCTTTTGAACAACAACAAAAAAACCATTTTGTTACTTACACCTTTGTATATTCCTGTTGATACATCAGTGTACTTGATCATTACTAGTTGCTAATTTTCTAGGGCATCTTTCATGGCATGCGACTGATAGTCTTTGTTACACTACAGTACACTTCTTTCAATTGATAATTTTGTTGGTGATTTCACTGATGTATCAGCTTTGTGATTGCATCCTACCCTGTAACACACTGATGTTGTCACTGTACTGAACCATTGCTTATACCATTCTTGGCAAGAAGATTGTAGTCTTGTTTGAGACTCTAACTTAGCATCTTTTGAACTGAAAGATTTCTCTTTATTCTCTTACACCAATTGTGAATATCACCAAGAGAGATTGGATGTTCTCCAACATGAGAAGACAGAAGTTGTCAGTGAAAACTGAATCAGCTGTGGGAAATTTGTTGAAGTGCTGTGTTGCAATATTCTGGATATTAAATTTACTTCTGTATGTTCTTTCCAGCTTGAGCTTCATCAACTTTGCTACTTTAAGCTACTTCAGCTTTGGTAAAGCTATTCTCCGGGTCAGGGTCGTAGATGTTTAAACTTTTCATTTCATTCAGATTCTTTTCCTAAACTGACCGTGAGTAAGGTTCTTTTAGGCAATAAAATGGTGAGAACAGGTTGTTTCTGCACATATTAGAGAACAAGACATTCGAAGGATGGCAAGGATACCTTTCCAAAAGTTCTTTTGTTTTGCCCCTTTGATTTATACAGTGACTTTTAGCCTTATTTTCATTTGGCTGAGTGTCAATTTTTTAATCTGTTCTTCGTTCACACCAATGCCGGGAATATCCTCAGAAGAGAGATTGACTTTTCATCTTCGCCATGTTTGCCATGTTGTTTTGAATATTAACCGTGAATGCTATTAAGCCTTGTTTCGGTGCAACTTCTGTTCTCTGGAATCGGTGTAACTTTTTTTTTTGGTTTAGTAACATAGGGTTGCAAAATGCATCTGAAGTAGGTAGGAGTCTAACTGACACATAACCAACCAAGAAAACGGAGTACCACCCCATATTTATAAAAGTGTCATTTTGTCAAGCAAGAAATGGGCAGTCTTAAACAGACTACTGACACTGTTGTGTTCATATCAAGGCTTACGTGTTAATAGGGATGCATGTTTTTCTCTTTTCTTTGGGACAAGTGTTGCAGTGCCAATCCTCTTCCTCAGGTTCATCTGCTAGTTGTGTGCAATCCCTATCAGTATCAGAAAGAAATTAAGTTTGTTAACTTAATATTTTTTTAATGATGAGTTTGTGAATGCTGAATAATAAGGATGGTGATTACTGTAACAAAAAAATGTTATATTACCTAACTCGAAATAAACACAATAAAGAACTGACAAGAATAAATTAAGAGTATAATGAATATCATACCACTGTTAAATGAAAAAAAATACATGTAATTGCCAACAAGTCACCCTTGCAAGGACGCGAGGATGACAAGGTGGCAGCATTATGACACCGATGCACGAGTTAATTTTGGTACAGGCAGAAGAAATCTCGAATGAAAAAGTAAGCATTAAGGTAATGTATGAGTGACATCATCGGTGATTGTTTTCGAGTTAGCCAATGGCATCATGGTATTTTTATCTAAACCAATCACATCAGGAGGATCATGACTGGTGCAAAATGTGGTTGACAAGCCTACGCGACTCCTATGGTTATTTGTACATTTGGTGTTCTCTGTTTGGTCTCTCAACCTTTTTGTTGCTTCATTTGTGTTTATGAAGGGCACTTCATGTTGTTTTATAAGGAGGAATTTTAAGTAGCGTTGAGCCATTAAACTGTTCTATAGCAGATTTTTAGAGGTCATAGGTCTGCATGGTTTCCACTGTCAATCGGCATCTTGCTTCGCCGAGTTTGACACCTCTGTAATTTGCCATGTGTTTATGCATTGTTTAGGCTCATTTCTATTGCAAGACATGTTTTGAATCTCCAAGCATTTGCTTTTGAGGGACAAAATATGAAATTTACCGTGAACATGCTGTTTACATTCTATATTGTGATGCCGGCCCGGCTGTTTGATTAGAACCATTTACAAGTACAGTATGTTGATTCTTATCACAGATATCATATTTGTTATCGTACATTTTTCTTCAGAGACGCCGTAGCTTTACTATGGGAAAACTATACGTTTGTCTACAGACATTCTTATATGTTTCTTGCATCTATCTGATCGAGCTTATGCCGCTTGATGTATAAGTTTATTCCTCCTTTTGTTCGTTGTGACACCATGATTCAAATGTAGGTGTTTACGCACAAGTCTGTTGACTGTTTTGAGTGTTGCATATGCCATTGGTTGGCTTAGTTCCAGGCTTAATTCAGGCAAGACCATGGTTTTGATCCTCCATGTGGATCTCACCAGTTGCCGGTATTTCTAAAATACTCTGAATGAATTTTCATTCGGCAGGCAACTGTCACAGTTTTTACTTGTTGGCACTCTACCAGAAGGTATTACTAGAACATATGATGTTAAATTAAAAATAAGTTACAAGGTACATGTATGGCCATAATATGCTCAATATTTCACGGTGATAATGCTGATCATTTTCAATAATTTTAATTTGCCCCTTACAATCCAAACCAGTTTAAACAACCATCACACTGAATCATGTTGATGTAATCTCTCGATTTTTGGCAGGCATGGGAAAACCAATGATAAGGATCCACAGTTCCCTTCTCTTCTATTTTTTCTTCATTAAATAGAATGAAAGATTTTGTAGTTCTCAATTTTAATTTGGGAAGCAGCCATGTGGCAATGCTGAATTTCTTCAATTGTGGTAGTTAGTTTTCCTTTGGTTAGTTCAATTGTTCTGTCATATGTTTGGTGCCTGATAAATTTGAGGAAGTTGAGAAGGCAGGTGTCTACACGCTTGTTGAACTTTCCCATTAAATAGTTGTGCTTGAATCTGCAGTGAAAAGCTTCGACATACATGTTTGTATTAATAACTAGTCCACTTCTCTAACAGAAAGCCCTCTCTTGTGCCCTTGGTACCCATTCTGATGAAAAGTACTTCTGGAGTGATGTAGTTTACTCATCAGCTTGAGGATGGCTAGGCATTTTGTCAAGTAGGTCACTAAAGGTTGCTTCACCAGTCTCCTCTAAAACTGTTTGCAGCATTTTGTATACCTCAGCTCCAACCATTGCATCCACTTTTTCTCTGATGCTCTCCCTCCAAGCCTTGTGAATGTCAACATGCCATCTGCACAGCAACTTCCTAGGATGGTGCTCCAAGATCCCCACCCAAGCATTGCAGTATTGGTTTACTCTGTCACTTGGCTATGATTCCACCACTATTTTTCTTGATCATGTTAAAGAACACTGTGATGATTCCTCATGATTAGACAAGCACCATGCAACAGGAAAACCAGAGCCAAACTCATCAATAACCATTAGAGTTGTTAGATGGAAGGCATGCCCTGTTGTTTCACATGTTGAGGCGACACGGACTCCCTTGGGACCAAAACTTGGTAGCGTTATTTTCAGAACTGGACTTTGTTCAACAATCATGAAATCTTGTTGTAATGGCTAGTCATAAATTTCTTCTCCTTGCATCTTGTAAAAGAGTACTGGGTTTGTCTCAGGTGAGCTCTCCCATTCTTCAATCCATGCCAGGACACTTTGTTGGTTGTTGGGGTGGTGCTGTATGTCCTTCAGACCATAGGCTTGTTGGATGTTGTTGATTTCCTTTTTGTCCAGATGTGGTGTCTGAAGATTGTCAGGCATGGATTGGCAAATGTCATCAAGGATCTTGTCTGCTGGCACTCCTTGTTTAGTTTTGCTGGCAATCTCTTGGCATCCCTGTTTGGACAGTGGTATGTGTTTCAATTCCATTTCATGGCCATGGTGAGTGTCACATGCCTCCACATGGACCTTACCATCCCTGATTGTGTTGACTTTTAAATCAGCTGTGCACTTCATGTTAATTTTGCAAGTTCCTACAAGGGAAATAAATTTAAAGGAACATTTTGACACAATACATTTACAGATACATATATATATATATAAAGTGTAAAATTTGATTTTCGTAGAACAGTGCTCAATACATCAGAGTAGAGCGAAGTATACAATGTGGGAGGAAAAACACAAATAAACTACAAGTTCATCCCTACAAGCCTGTTTCGTGGTTGCCCACTCATCAGGGGATTTAATAAGAATAATCTTTACCACCATTTATATACAATATAATTTACATAATATATGCAGCGCGAAATTTAACGGGTTAGTTGTTTCGTAGGAGGGCTTTGTTTCTGTGGCGGCGAGATGATACGAGTTCATTACGTTTGTTAAGTGTTGATAGCTCGGGTTGGCAGATGATAAGGAATTTTTCTTTCAGGCAAAGGTTACATCTTTTGCTTGAGCTGTTATACGGTGAGTGTGAGGAGAGAATGCGCCAGGAAATAAAGTGTTCGATGTCATTGTCTTTGAGGGTCCAGATGTGCTTGCTGAGTTCGGTCGAGTTTCTGTGTTTAGCGTGGCGGAATGATGCGGTGTGGTTTCTGTATCTAGTTTTGAAGTCGCTCTCTGTGAGTCCAATGTACGTTTCTGCCGTGTTGTTGTCTTTGCGTGTTACGGTGGCTTGGTAGATCACAGATGATTGTAGGCAGTTTCCGTCGAGCGGGCATGCGTTCTTTTGTCGGCAGTTACATGACTTTTTGTTGTTGATGGTAGCGGCGGTGGCGGTGTCATCAGTCGGCATAGATGCAGTTAGGATGTGTTTGTTATGGCTGTCGATTATTTGTTTTGTGTTGTTCATGCAGCTGTAGCTGATCTTAATGGTGTTTCGGTTAAAGATCTTTCTTAGCTTGTGATCTTTCGGAAAGTGCTTATCTATTAGGGCGAGGAATTTGTGTCCGATGTTGGTGCAGGTGTTCTTGCTAAAAGGAGGGTTGTACCACAGGATGTTATTACGTTGTCGGTTTCTCCGTTTGCGTGTGTTGACATGTACATTACAGTTTCAGCTACTATTTATTGATATATTACAATTTAAAGTGGTACTTCCAGTAATGGTATGCCAAGGCCAGGCATAATATGCTATTGAGGTTTTGATAACCAGAATAATGAAGTACAAGAACTTTCAAGAAAATCATGGTAACAGATTTTCACTGATTACTGTGACTCCAAACAAGTGAACAATTTCCATATAATTACTACAATTACGATGTATGGCATGTTTACTTGTTAACAGTGCTAGCACCAGTACATTTAAAGTTACTTTTAATAACTATATTGACTTTTGGTGAGACAAATTTTTCCTGAAGGTCTGTACATGCTGGATCTGTCACAGTGGAAGTAATCCTTGTCAGTAATTTTGACACCAGTTGTCTTTACAAAATTACAGCATTTCAAATCTTCAACAGTGGATTTCCATTCTTCAAATTCTGGGAAAAAATAGTGGGAAAATTGTGGACTTGATAACCTTACTTTTTTCTAACATTGTTTTAATTTATTCAGTAAGTCATATAGATATTAAACAATGAATTTATACTGTTTAATTGTAAAGTTGTTAAAAATGGAATTTATCTTGTGTGAGCCATTTCAGTTGGCCTAAACAACCCAACAGCCACTAATATCATAGTGCTGTGGTTAATTAAGGTATGTTTTTAGCTTTACTATAATGCTCAAAGACTGCAATGTTTTACTACTTATTAATTTTAAAGAAAACATACATGCCCTCTTGTAGTATTTTTCTTTCTTGTTGGTTATCAGCACGAACACAAGCTGGACTTGGTTGGCATATCTGAGGATCTGACCAAAGTGTTCACTGTTAGGAGCTTCTTGAAGGGGTGACGAAGAAGCTTGAACAGTCTGTTCATGTACCAGGATTTTGAACAGGCCAGGGTATTCAGTTGCTCCTGTTGGCAAAGATCAGAAGCCATCTCTGCTTCACTGCTAGGTTGGCTTGGAAGAAACTGGGAGGGAGACATTCCTGAACCAGTTTGTCTAAATCCTTTGGGTACTTTTGTCAGATGCACAGGTTTAGGGAGGGCTGGACATGGAGCTTTGGTCAGTTCATCTAACATGACTTAGAAAAACAAGAAGAACAATCTGCTCTATTTAAAAGTGTCTCTGTGCAAAATTCATTCACTTTTTGCTGAATGGAATTAGGTATTATCGAGGGGGACCTTATATAGGCAGGGTTTTCGTTAATATTTGAAATAGCAGGAGAGTAGTGTAAAGTAACAGGAGAATGATTTTTTAAAGAGCGAAGCTCTTTCACGGAACGAGCGAAGCTCGGTCCTTCCTAGGGGGGTATGGGGGCATGCTCCCCCAGGAAATTTTGGATTTTTGAATCCCCTGAGATGCCATTTCCTGTTATCTGACAGCAAATTTCATTTCTCTTTAGTTAGCGACTAAACAAACAATGCACACCTGAAAATGGTTCTAAAGTGTTGAGTTCTTCTTTGTATTAACAAGCAAGTAATGTTCCACAAGAGCTCTAGCTCTTTTACTCCAAGAGTAATGTCGTATACCAAAAAAAATCTAACATTCAAATTAAAGCTATTTCTCAAAATGCTGCAATATGATCGAGGAAATATAGCATTTTTCCTTGGGTGCTCTCATTTATGATTGGGTTAATATTCATCAACTCCACTGTCTTCACTGTCATCACTCTCCATGCTTTTGGCAAACGCTTCCAGGGAGTCCAACTCTCCTTCAACCATGTCGTCAAGCTGGAGAACGTGAAGTGCCTCTTCATACTCCTCTCGAATCTTCTGCAGCTCAGTGGTTGTCTCTGTCTGTGTTCCCATATCTACGACTGTGGTGTGAGTTGCAGCTTCAGTTTCAGCTTGTGGCTGTGTGCTTGGTTTGTGGCATGGGAGCTTTCTTCTCTTTTTAGCACCTTTCCACATTTCTACAGCCTTGCTGATCAAAGAATCACAGGCAGATGTGTGTGGGACAGGACCATTGATGCTGATGTGAAGGAGAGATGCAAGTAAGTCATTCTTAATCTGACTTCTTATCCTAGTCTTGATTAATTTCAGTTGACTAGCGCCTCTTTTGGGCCAGGCATTGGAGACTGGAACTGCCAGTGCCGCTTCTGCTACCTGGACAGATTTTGGATAGACCTGTCCAAATGTTGACTTCATGGCCATGACTCTGTTGCTACAGTAATGAGATATTCTTCTTTGGCTAAGAATGGCTTTATTTTTAGTGTGATTGTTTTACTTGCTGAGAACAGCTGTTGACTTGTGGTAAATGTTGATGGCATTGAATGCCACTACAAGTAACATTGATGCAGAATCTATTGTAAGAGAATGTTCTGCAGGTTTCACTTGGCCATTTTTGAGAATAGAAAAATTAGTAAAAAGCTCAACTTTAGAAACACTCTAAAGAACTTTAAAATAATATATAATCAAGCCAATCATGTCTTTAATAATTTAAAGCTAACTTTAATGTTTAAATAGATCTTTCATTGAGCCACAAAATATACTTATTGGCTGCTGAAAGGGACAATATTGGGTTAAATAATGCCTTTAAAGGTTGTGGATTGTTAAAAGTTTTATCTAGAGCATAAATTATAGTGCTATGGAATTTCATTTGCAAGGAACAAACTGATACACTGATTACCTTTTCATTCCTCACCTTCATCCATAGTGTCACAGTGGCAGAGTTTGCCTTTAAGCACAAATCATGGGTTTATATGCTTAAAACTTGCATAGGACACACAAACAAAGGGCATCTCGTTTCCTCAGGGCACATGGAATTAACTTCAACTCAAATGAAATAAAATAGCATAACATATAAAAGAAAAAATGTTACAATATTTTACAAATACATTCTTCCCTAAAGGCCTTTACTTTAATTTAAGAAAAGGAAAGTGAGTGATTGAAGTCATCTGTTCATAAACTTCAATAAACATATGAAGGATTTAACTTGGTGGCCATATAAGATCACTACAAGACTTCCGCTCTGTCCATCGTGTGATTCTGCTGTTTAGGGGTTATGACGTAAAAGCCTTTATATGAAAAAGGGCACCCAGAAAGACGCGCAAGACATCCTTTTTCACGCCTTTGACATAAAGACCCGTTACAAGCAAACAAAAAGGCAAATTCCAGGTGGGATAAAACATTGCTTGAGTGTTTTTCTGGTTTAAACAGGAACTGTTCAGCAGAAAGGAACACATTTTTTCAGACAGTCAATATATGAGCACGCAATAGACCGTTTTGGTATTCTCGGTATTGGACTGGAACTAGCTTGCAACTGAGGCTAATGCAGGCAATCTTTTCAAATGCAAATGACAATAATCTCTTTTTAATGATATTCCTCCGAATGGGCCTCCATTACAAGCTAGTTCCAATCCAATACTGAGAATACAAAAATGGTCTATTCTGCAGGACCCTTAAATTTTTGTAGCTGAGGGGCCCAGGACGCTTGTTTTGCAAAACGTAGTGCAAACGCTGCACAGTGGTTTCAATGGTGAAATATTTCTTACAACCATCTTCCTGTGTTCCCTCCACAAGGTCATTGCTGTTTTCATGTTTTCCACTTCTTTGCTTTTTTCAACTTCAACCCTACAGAAAACACCTGATCAAAAGATTTAGTACTTCTACTGAGCTGTGTCTAGTCTGTGTCTGTAATGACCTTGGTATGGTTGCTATGAATGTTGAAGATATAGTGAAATTTAATGAAAGGCATCAAGTTAAAAAGGATATGCTGATAGTACTGGATCTAAGGAGAACTTTGTACAGCTCGTTGCTGACAACGTATTTTATTATTCATACCAACAACGGAATGCTAGTATTTTTAGCGATAGAGCTTCATGAAGTATTTTGGAAGTGAATCTTAAACAAATTGTTACTTGTTGCGTCTCTCTTGAGTAAAGATCTGTATCGGAGTTGCCATGATGATAATCTTCCTGAATTATCTGGAGACCCAACCAAGGCAAAGACCAAGGTAATAAACAACAGTCATTCAACTTCAGAGGTGTCAGAAATTCTGCACAATAAAAACATCTCAATCTTCTACAAAATGTAAAGCCTTGCCCAGGAGGGTTCTAAGAAACGTGCAGGTAAAGAAACCACACACCCACTGGTAGTGCAAAGCCGAAAATGAAGCTGGTGAGTCAGTGATCAAATGTGGTCAATAATCAAAGTTCAAAGATTGACCAGTGCTACCATGGTACAATTTTATGAATATGCCAAAGAAATTGCTGAGATTTGCCTTTTTGCCAGTTCCTCATGTTTTCAGCATATGGCATAAGGGTGATGAGACTGAAGCATAAAAGTGATGGAATGCTTGTGTAAATTTGACTGATTCATCACTCTTTAACATATATTGAGTGACTTGTGAAATGCTTTCCTTTGTCACCCCTGTTGTTGCATAGTCAAGTCAGTTTGGCAAATTACATTTTTTTTGCCAACCATTTATTCTTTCTCTCTATCGGTATAATCATGATTGGGCAACCTGCTTATTGCTGCGTGATTTTTGGTTGTGAATGCAAAATGTTGTTACCATCTTCTTCCTCTGATCTTTTTCTTTTTTCAGGTAACTCTACTATCCTGGAGGCATTTCTTTACAAACATTTTCATTCATGGCCTCCTTTCCTGGGCTGGTGGGAAACAGCTCCTGTTACAACACTTGACTCTCCTGCAAGTTGCATATTGGCATCTGTGCATAAATGTACAGAACAAAGTTGCTGATTGATAAGATTTGATCTTTGGTCTTTTGTCAAAAATACTTTTTCATTTCTGGAGAGTTTTTTCCTTTGGTAGGGAAATGAAAATAGAGCAGATTTGTCTTGTTTTGACCACTGTTAGTGCAGGCAGTAACTGACAGTATTAAACATCTTTAGAATCGGAAATGTGTAAATGTTTGTCTTACCCGCATTACTCCCCCAAGCTTTGCTTTGAGGTAAAAAATGAGATCCAATCTCCCATGGCCTAACGTTGGGAATGGGCTATTACAACTCACATACTGGTTCTCAGTGTTGCAGTTCATCATACCTATATAGATAGGATCAATACACATAGTTGGTAGATGTCATCACTAGTTACTTTCATAGTAACTACTTCCCACACACTAAATGAAATATCCTTGCATTTTTTCTAGTTATTATCTCTCACATACCTTCAGAAGATGTAACTCAGTAATCACTAAATGTAAAATATATGCTTCAGAAATGAAAATCTAAGTGTGGTTTACAAGAGTGAATGCAACCCAACTTAAACTTTAGATGCATGCCTGGCAGTTACACATTTTACACCTAATATAAGCTTCAGGGAGACATTTTGCACATGTATGGATAATGTGTAGAAGATATAACTCGGTAATGACAACATGTTAAATAATGCTACAGAACTTTAAACCACTGATGTGGTTTTAACAGAGTAATGCTATTTGACATTAAATTGAAACTTAGGGTGGTACTATGATCAAATTTTTACTCCTTGAATATTTGGGTTAATCACATAGAATTCCATGAAAGATTAAAAATGCTGTTCACCGTTTACAAATATCTTTATTGGTTTTGGAGATATTTAGGAGTGGAAAATGTGTAAAATATGCAAATGAGAAGACTGATGACACCATACACTCAACCCAATTCTATTCTGTCACTGCACTGAGGTTTCACATGAGATAGCAGTGCGCCTGCGCAAACTCAGTGTGTTGCCACCTTTCCAAGCGAACAGAAGTTTTTTATGTCTAGTGAACATTTTCAGCAATAATTTGCGTAAAGCACATTAAAATGCCTGACGATGAAACTGACAGTGGTCAGAGGAAGGAAACATCTGGACAGAAAGAGGAAGCAGCAATAGCTCTTGAAGTAAAAGTGCCCGAGCACATTGAAGTCCAATGTTGTGGAAAATGGTGCCAAGATTAATTGGCTCTTCTCCTTCTCATGGTGAAGGACCTTTGACAGCTCTCTTAGTTGCCATGCAAGAAGGATTTACAACATTGTCCGGAAAATATGGCTAATGCCGTTTCCGAGGCTTTTGAGTTGGTTAAAGCCGACCTAGAGATTTCCTGTGATGAGGAAATTTAACACTGGCAACACTGTCCAGAAATATCGCTAATGCCATTTCTGGGGCTTTTAAATCAGTTAAAGCCGACCTAGAGATATCCTCTGATGAGGAAATTCAAGAAGAAGATATTGTAGCTTACAGTTCTTGTTGACACTACGTCTAGAGATTTCGAACTCACGCTCTGTTGAAGAGACTCGAGGAGCCCGTTGAGAATTGAAGGATAGAGCGAGTGAGGTTCGACTAGAAAAATAAATAAAAATACATGTGAAGAAGAGCCGAGCGATATGAAAAATACAGGACAGAATATAAAGACTTACAAATGTTTCCTGACTGTAGCGATGACGGTGAAGCTAGGTAGAATAGATTCTGCAACAATATTATCTTGAAGCTAGAGAAAACATTGAAAAGATTGGCGCACTAGGAAACCGTAGCGTTTAAATAGTCCTAATTTGCATACATTAATGGCAAGCTAAAATAAAAATTCCCACTTGGAATCCTGCATCCCGGCCCCTAAATGGGCTACATAGGCATTTACATTAGCCTATAAAGGATTACCACGCAATGTTAACATTAATTGTTCCTTAGTACAGCGTCACTGGGTAACGAGACAGATAGGCAAGTTCCACATTTAAGCTTCCTCCGCAACTTCAGCTGCTTCTTCAAGTAAGACGATCTTGTCTATAGGACGTTTGAGTGTGCTTGATTTTGTTTTCAGCGTGACGTTTCTCACTAGACGGTCTCACTGGTTTGTCTTGACGCCGGTTATGTGTGCAAGGGGCCATAAACCCCTTGGTGACTTCTCATCTGTGAGCAGTACGATGTCTCCGATTTGAAAATTTTGGCGCGGCCTGAACCATTTTTGCCTCTTTTGCAAAGTTGGGAGATATTCCTTTACCCATCTGCACCAAAATACATCCGATAAGTACTGGACTTGCCTCCACCTGCGTCTGGAGTATATGTCCTCCTTGGCAAAGATTCCAGGAGGAAACGGTTGGCTGTACCGAAAGAGGAGAAGGTGATTAGGCGTGAGGGGTTTGAGGTCGCGGACTTTGTCTGAGACCTTTGTCAAGGGCCTGCTGTTTACGATTGACTCCGCTTCGCACATGAATGTTGACAGCCCTTCGTCATCCAGTACTTGCTGCCTGACCAGTGTGTTTAGGACCTTTCTTACTGTCCTTATGCAACGTTCCCATGGACCACCATGGTGGGACCCACATGGAGGGTTGAATGCCCACTGGACGTTTCTTTGAAGTAGGAAATCGGCAATTTTTTCCTGGTTCCATTCTTTGATAGAGTGGTTAAGCTCGCGTTCTGATACAAAATTGCTGCCGTTGTCGGATCTTATCAGTTCCGGAGATCCTCTTGCAATAAATCCCCTGAAACAGTTTAGAAACGAATTGGTGTCCAGATTGTGGGCTACTTCTATGTGAACAGCACGTACCACCAGGCAGGTGTACAGCACGCCGTATCGCTTAACTTCTGTTCTTCCACGGTGAATCAGGAACAGACCAAAGCAGTCGACTCCCACATAGGTGAATGGAGGTTTGTCAGGTGTAATTCTGTTTAGTGGCAAATCCGCCATTTTCTGTTCACCAACATGGGCTTGTCTTCTCTTGCAAGCAACACAGGTATTTAGATATCTTCGCACTGCTATTCTGGCGCCGACAATCAAGAACTTCTCTCCAATCAGGCTAAGAACATGTTCCACTCCTGAATGACCAGAAACATGATGATACTGGCTTATGATGAGGGGAACAATGTGGTGAGACTTTGGCAAAATTACTGGATGCTTTACACACTGCTGGAAGGGTCCATTGGCTATCCTCCCTCTGACACACAACAAGCCGTCAATCATCCGGGGATCGAGTTTGATGATCTTGCTCGATTTCTTGACCTGATGCTTTGATTTCAGTTCACCTGAGGGGGGTGAGGATGATGGCGTGGATGATGCCTTTCTCAATATGGCCAATTCCTCTTCGAAACTTTCTTCTTGAACGTGTCTCACAATTTCCTTTTCTGCATTTTGTAACTCTTCAAGGGTAATTGGGACTATCTTTGTTTTCTTAGTGACTGTTGTGTAACCACTCCTATGTTGCTCAACTGCTGATCGGAGATTATCACGATAGCGAAGGATCCAAGCCATGAATTTCTTCAAGCCGTACCACGAGGAAAATCGTTCAAAGATCTTGTTCATCAGTTCCCCTCTGATTTCTGTGTATTGGGAGTATACCTCAACTGTTGATTTTACCTCTGGGTCAGCTGGTGAAACCTCCAGGATGGGACTGGGTGCAATGGGCCAAAAAGATTCTGGACGCCACAGGAAATCAGGGCCTCTGAGCCATCGACTGTTATTTAACAGAGCCTCTGCGGAGAGCCCACGCGATGCGTCGTCCGCTGGGTTCTGTGAGGAGTCAACGTGCCTCCACTGCGAAGCGGCCGTGACCTCCTGTATTGTAGCTACTCGATTGGCCACAAAGGTATGAAAGCGCTTGCTCTCACTTTGGAGGTATCCCAAGACGCAAGTGCTGTCGGTCCAAAACACAGACTCGTTGACCTTTATGTCGGTTTCAGTTCTAATGATCTTGTCCAGTCTGGCTGCGACAACAGCTGCCCTCAATTCTAATCGGGGAATAGTAAGAAGCTTGAGTGGTGACAGCCGGGATTTCCCAATGACAAATGAACAATGAATGAGACCTTACGTGTTTGTGGTGCACAGGTAGGACACTGCGCCATAAGCGATCTGACTGGCATCAGCAAAGTGGTGGATCTGACAAGTTGTGACGTCACCGAAGTCAGGCGGCTTGAAACATCGATAAACTTGAAGTGACTCCAGCTTAGGGAGATCTCCGAGCCAACTCTGCCAGATAGCGATGTCTTTGTTTGACACTATGTCGTCCCATCCTAGGCCTCTTCGACAAAAGTTCTGCAGTAGATGCTTGGCTGGGAGGATGAAAGGTGCAGCGAAATCCAGAGGGTCATAGATGGAACTCACAATGGAGAGAATTCCTCTTCTGGTAGAAGGCTTGTCCTTTAAGGATATCTTAAAGCCAAAGGTGTCCGTCTCAACATCCCAACGGGTTCCCAGAGCACGTTCACAAGGCAATTGGTCGAGGAGATGATCCTTCACCAAGACTGCTCTCTCTGACTTAGGTACAGACTCAATGACTTTTCTGGTGTTAGAAATCCATTTGGTTAACCGAAATCCCCCTTTGGAAAGCACTGCACGAAGTTCTGATACCAGTGATATTGCCTTGGTTTCGCCTTTGATGGACTTCAAACAATCATCCACATAGAAATTGCGCCTTAGAGTTCTCACTGCCTCTTCGCTGAACATTTCTTGATTATTGTCTGCCATCTGCTTTAAGCCAAAATTAGCGCAACTTGGGGACGAGGTGGCACCGAATAAATGAACCAACATTTGGTAATCTCCTGGATCCTTACTGAAATCGTTTTCCGGCCACCATAGGAAGCGGAGAGCATCGCAATCCTTGGGGCTGACATGCACCTGGTGGAACATTCCTTTGATGTTGAACATTATGGCGATGGGCTCTTCACGAAAGCAAATCAGAACTCCGACCAAGGTGTTGGTTAGGTCTGGACCCTGCAGAAGCTGAGAGTTAGGGGACACCCCGTTATATCGTGCGGCACAGTCGAACACTACACGAACCTTGTCTGGCTTGTTCGCGTTCATGACAGGGTGGTGAGGTAAGTACCATGTTACACTGGTGGTGTGTTCCAGTGGAGTCTGGGGTACCATTTGAGCGTGCCTGTTCTTGAAAAGGCTGTCCATGAATGCTGAATACTTCAAACGCAGGTCTGGGTTCTTAAGTAACCTTCTGCGCAGTAACTTCAAACGGTGTTCTGCCATTGCTCGATTGTTTGGTAAACAGGGCACATCGTCTTTCCAGGGTAAGTCTATCTGGTAGTGACCTTCCTTCAAACAGATCGACTCCTTCATGATTGATAGTGCACGCTTGTCTTCTTTGGATATTGCTGTTTTGCTGACGCAAATGGAATCCGAGAATTCCCAGTCGCAGAACGTGCGAAACTGCTGGCTAAGTTCTTTGTCGGCCTTTACAAAGTTGCACACTGGCTGTGGCTGGCCCATTCTCACCAAGGGACCATTCACCACCCAACCAAATATTGTTCGAGTGGCAAATGGGCGTTGGCCATGACTAACATGAGTTTCATGAGGTTCCAGGGCCTTTGGAACGTCACATCCAATAAGCAAGCCAATATCCGAATTGATCGTTGGGATTTGAAGATCTCTGCGGTAAGGGAAGCTGATCACATCCTTTTGAGTTGGAATACTGTCATTACTCACGGGTAGGCTCGGTACTGAAAAGATGGATGGAAGATCAACAAAGTAATTCTCATCCAGATCAAATACTTCCAGACTGAAGAGATTGCAGCTTGTTATGCAGTTCTGCTTGCCGAGGGTAGTAAGGGAAAGTCGCGTCTTGTCCCCTTCGATGCCCAAAGTCTCCACGAGCTTGTTGGAACAGAATGTGGTATTGGAGCCGCTATTGAGAAAGGCGTAGGTTACAGTTGATCTATTTGATCCTTCAGCCTTGACCCTTACAGGAAGTATTGGTAAGGTGGTAGCTGATTTGCCAGCCCTAATTGAAGCACACTGACCATCGGCACTGATGAAGCTGCTTTGGGCGTTGCCTACAGCATTGCCGTCTGGTATTGAAACCTCATGCTCATCAGTATTCTCACGACGCGATGTCTCCTCAGGTTCTCATGCATCTCTCTGTGGGTGGAGATATGTGGAGTGCTTGGATTGACATCCGGAAATCTTACAGAAACTTGACTTGGGGCACTCCCTCACAAAATGGCCAGGAAGGAAGCAGTTAACACAGAGACCCTTTGAACGAACGAACTGAAGTCTCTGCTCCACGTGAAGCTTCTTGAAGTCTTTGCAGCGGACTAGGATGTGATGACTATTGCAAAAGGGACACTTAGCAGGCAGCTTCGTTGTCACAGTTGAGTCAATGGATGAATCTGGCTGCTTATTGTTAACATCAGGGTGGTCTCCATCACTTCCGGAAGTGGCGAAATTGGCACCTCTTCTATTGGTTGACCCTTCCAATCCTTGGATCATCTTTAATGTATCCAAACACCGGATGGGTCATTGCACGTGCTTTCGCATCCACAAACTTTGCGAAGTCATGGAAAGTGATCTCTCTCTGCTCATTATTCGTAATGTCATCTGCCTTGTCGCACCAACTTCATCTCAATGGGAGTGGCAACCTTCTCACAATTTTCTGCAGACTGTCAGGGTTGTCAACCTTGTTGAGGTAACCAACATCTTGCAAAATGTTCTTACAATTTGTAAGTGCAATTGAAAGCTTCTGGAGAGCGTTACAATCTTCATTCTTTATGGGTGGCCCATTTATCAAACGTTCGACCAGAGCTGTTGCGATTTTATATCCTTGTCCGTACCTTTCCTTCAAAAGACGGCGCACCTTGATGTATCCCCTATCTGGTTTCATCGCTAGGCAGCTTTTCATTAAATCATGGACATCTCCATGAGTGTATTGCACAAGATAGTGTAGGTGCATCTTGCTGTCAGTGGTCTTCGCCTCAATGAGATTCGTAAATGACCGCACGAAGTTGTAATAATTGGCGGGGTCTCCACCAAACATTTGCACCTCGCTGCTTGGTAATGTGAGTGACAAGGAAAGCTTGTTTTGCTGAGCGAGTAGTTCCTGCAATTGATGATCATGAGATTCTTGGAGGTAAAGAAAACTCTTGTTATGTCTCTGCTGCTCTCTCTGGATCTCTATTAGTTCTTGTAGGAATCTCTCCCCGGTAGATGAGCCATGTGATGATGGACTTTCTTTTATGTCGTCTTCAAGATGACCGGGAAGGCGAACATCTTCATAGTATTTGTTCTCTAAAGGCTTGGTTTCCTGTGGAGCCATGGGAGGGTATGGCTTCATAGGAGAAAATGGCTGTTGATCCAATGGAAGAGGGAGCAATTGAGCAGGAATTCCAAATGGCTGTTTGACTTTGGCAGTTTCCAGCTCGGCATTAGCGTACGTATGTTCCTCGGCCTGCGCTCTAGCAATTTTTCTTTCCAGATCCAGCTCACGCTTTCTTTGATTGAGGCGTAACTTGGCTTCTTCTTGAAGTTGTTGCTGCTTAATAATTTCCTGTTGAAGACGTAATTCTTCTTGCTGTATAGCTTGCTGTTTATGGAGGGTTGCGGCATCTGCTTCTAGAGCTGCCCTTTTTGCAGCAGGGGCCAATCTTGGGCTATGCACATGAGCCGAAGAGCCACCACCCAACTTCCGAGATGATGTGTGCGAGCGCGTGTGTGTTCTCGAACTGACATTGCTAATTGAATCTTCCGGTCGAACTTCGCTTACGTAGTTCTGTACACTGGTCCTTGTGATAAACTGATGTAATGTCTCTTGAAAATTAGCAATCCTTGCACATTCGGATTCGTAATAATCTTGAGAGTCTTGAATCTCATCTTCACCACTCAACATTGAGTGATAATTTGTATGAGCAGTTTTGAAAGCCTCTATTGTCGTGTTAAATTCTTGTGCCTTGGATAACAATTCCTCCGCTGAAGGCGATTGTGACACACACAAAGTTATTTCAGTGATTTTCTTCGTAATGTTGCCCTTTGCCGCTTGTCTGCTTCTACGAAGATGGAGTAAATTTTCATTCCGAACGCCCTGTTGATCAAGCGTTACATTTGGTTGAACTTGGCGACGGGTAGCTTGGCCATCCGTTTCTTCTTCCATCGTCAAGTTGAACAGCGATCGACGATTAGGAAAGGTAATCAACCTCTGGAACCATTTTCGAACAATGTAGCTTACAGTTCTTGTTGACGCTACGTCTACAGATTTCGAACTCACGCTCTGTTGAAGAGACTCGAGGAGCCCGTTGGGAATTGAAGGATAGAGCGAGCGAGCTTTGACTAGAAAAATAAATAAAAATACTTGTGAAGAAGAGCCGAGCGATATGAAAAATACAGGACAGAATATAAAGACTTACAAATGTTTCCTGACTGTAGCGATGACGGTGAAGCTAGGTAGAATAGATTCTGCAACAATATTAACTTGAAGCTAGAGAAAACGTTGAAAAGATTGGCGCGCTAGGAAAGCGTGGCGTCTAAATAGTCCTAATTTGCATACATAAATGGCAAGCTAAAATAAAAATTCCCATGTGGAATCCTACAGATATCCTAAGCTGCCATGCAAGATGGATCTGCAACACTGTCCAGAAATACAGCTAAGGCCAGTTGCGAGGCTTTTAAGTTGGTTAAAGCCAACCTAGAGATTTCCTATGACGAGGAAATTCAAGAGGAAGATATCCTGAATACGAGGGCAAGCCCCCCATGAAGAAGCGGGAAGAAGCTAATGTACAGTGGGCCAAAAGGGTCAATTACAAATCAGTTTATCAAAACACAAAACAATTTCTCTAGACACAAATCAATTTACGAAAACACAAATCAATTTTCCAAAAACGCAAATTAGTAATGTGACCTTACACAGGAAAATGAACATTACACCTTATCCATTAAACGGATAAAAGCGTTTATCATCTGTTTGGTATCTGTTTAAATGTTTCATGAAAACTGTTTCAAGCATTAGGCCAAGCGTTTAATGTTATGATCAAACCATTCGAACGGCTTTTGCAACCATTCATAAATTTTCTGGATCCATTAAAACGGGAAGAGGTATCGATTAAGAACATCTAAGCAGCTGTTTAAACAGCAAAAGTGATCTGTTAGAGAAATCTAAGGATCCATTAAAACGTCAAAAGCAATTGGTTAAAAAATCCAAGCATCCGTTTAAATGGCAAAAGAAATCCATAAAGAAATCTTTGAATTCGTTTTAACGGGAGGCCTTTTCCGTATCCGTTTAGAAAGTCTTGGAACCATTATAAAAACGTTTTAAGGAACATTTTAAGCTTACTGGTAAAATGACCAAAGACAGTGTTAACCAGAAGCTACAGAGTTCGGAAAACAGACAGAGCAGAACAGTATCAAACAATCTGTTGAACCAAACAGAAAGCCGTGGTATGCTTCTAAATAAATCAAGTTGGCATCTCGTTCGTGAACGCTCAATTTACAACTGTCTTTTGTCTTATGTTTTGTTGCAGGTTAAAGTTAGCTTGCCCAGTACATATTTTTATTTCCTTCTTTTATCAAAATAAAAACATCGAAATGAAAAACAGTGGTGGTTGAATGAGAACAAGAACAGCTGTGTTTGGGTCACGTGAATTTATGTAAAACTACGGTATGTGATGTGCCACTTTGTTTACAGTGTTAGAATTATATTGTAACAAACATACCTTTCCGGTTATCAGTCCCCTGCATTCTATTTTGTGTTAAATTGCACTGAGGGTCGTGGACAGTATATTTCTAACTTCACGTCAATAGTAGGTTTCACTGTAGCCAACGCTATCTTGTAAGAAGGGCTAGATTGCTCAGAGACACTGGGGTGAGTAGCGCAAGATGGCATGTATTTCACTGTCTAGTGTCAACTGTGTTTTGATTTTTCCTAGGTTACAACTGGTTTTAATCAACAATGATTTAGATAAACATATACAGGAAAAAACTAACGATAGATAAATCCGACGTTTCGGCGACATCTTGGCGCCATCGTCAAGGGAAACTAATTAAATATGCGATTTCAAGAGTAACTAAGAGTTCAGAGTTTCTAATTTGCATAAGTTAGACAAAGACTTTAGCGCGAACTGAGTCTGATTGTACATTTAAACATGGTCGTAATTGTTTAATGAGTAACATCTCATTAATGAGACAATCAAACTTGTGGCATTTTTTCAACACGCTAAAACAATTGCGAAGGTCATCCGGAATCCTGCCTGCGTGTCTATTATCATAGTGATTGCGTACTGATGAGGTCTTGCTTCTATGTCCATCAACGCGTATGAACAGATGGTCACGGGTGTAACCGACATAACCAGCATCGCACTGGTCACACTTGAAGTTATACACAACGCATTGTTGATCAATGAGCTGAGGCTTAGGTTCGCTTGTCGGGAACTCCTGGGCAATCTTGCGGCTCGTAAACACCGGTTGAACACTGGTCTGCAGCTTCACACTGAGATCTTTCAACTGTGTCTTCACGATATTAGCAGACTCCTGGTCTTTAAAGGGTATGACAACCCGAGTAGTGTTTTCTGTCGTAGATCTGGACTATAATGAGGGCTGGTCAGCGACCTTTAAATTTAGGAAGGTTTTGACAGTGGAGTCAACAAGGTGCTTAGGATATTTCAGTTTAGAGAAAACAGACTTCAGTCGTTCGCACTCCTCAGTGAAGTAGGACCATGACGAAGACAGGTGATGTGCGCGATCGAGCATAGTTGTCAATAGTCCGCGCTTGTACCTATTATCGACATGACTGTGGTAATGGAGAAGCAGACCACTGTTTGTTGGCTTCACAAACACTTTAGTTTCAATACGAGGCGCTCTGTTTAGGAGTTGAGTACCGAGAAAGGGAAGCATTCCATCATTTTCGACCTCCATAGTGAAGTTGATGGCGGGGTGAGCGTGGTTGAGGGTGTTAAGAAAGTCCCTAGCTGTAGACAAATCGGGCATCACAGTGAATGTGTCGTCAACATATCGACGATAGTAAGGTGGCAGCTTGCCCTCAACATCTAATTTCTCTTCAATAGACGACATGAATATGTTGGCTAGCAAGGACCCAAGGGGGGACCCCATTGCTACTCCGTCGATCTGTTCATACAGGGATCCATTAAATTGGAAAAGCTGCCCCTTGGTGGCCACACCCAAAAGACCAATAAGGTCTTGCTTTGAAATGTTCAAATCATACTCGGAATTAAACCAGTTGTTTCTAAAGGCTCTGTCTGCGAGAATCGTAATGGTTTCATCCAAAGGTACATTCGTGAACAAGGAGGACACATCATAGGACACCAGCAAGTCACCAGGTGTTATGTTGAGGTCTTGCGGTAGTTCGTTCACAAAATCGAAAATGTCCGTGACTGTGTACTGATTTAACGACAACGGTTTGAGCTTGTTGTCCAACCATTTCGCCAGAGCATAATTATACGTATTAGTCGCTGATAGGATTGGTCGCATGGCTAATTTCTCCTTGTGTGTTTTCGGCAACCCGTACAGGTGTGCCAGTCTAGAACCGGTCGGACGAAGAGACTGGGCCACAGCGTGAGGGAGGATCCTTGTGATGATAGATTGTACAAGAGCCTCCTTTGCTAAAAGCGGATGATAGTGCTTGGGTGGTCTGCCTCGGGTTTTTGGTCGTTCAGAAGGAATGGGACGAAATTTGCTGGTGTCATTGACAGAAGCTTCGGATAGTAGATGTATATATTCCGACTTATCCATTACAACGACACCTGAGCCTTCGTCCGGTTTTGTTATGACGATATCATCACGGCGCTTTAGTTGTTTAATGGCTGTCAAAAGCTGTTTAGGAGGACTCGGACCTTTATGGTTGATGTAATTGAGAGCTATAGATTTTAATGTTGCGGCAGCCAGTTCCTTAGAGTTCTCACTGTTTAGATGCCGTTCCAAGTCCCAGTAGGCCTTCTCAAAGCTCACCTTAATCTCGATGTTTGAGATACGCTGGGGTATGGCAAACTTTAAGCCTCGACAGAGAACCAATTTCTGAAAGAAACTGAGCTCATGCGAGGAGATGTTTGTGATATGCTCGTCGACATCGACTTCAGTGTTTAGTAACCTTGAGATCTTACGAGTGTGCACAGACATGACTTCATGATAGTAGTCCTTTCGAAGGCCGCTAATAATGCGAAGAATGCAAGTGTACCAAAACAAACTGCAGGCTTGTCGGATATTAGTGTAGATGGAGTTGATCTCACTTCTGAGGGCTTCACTCTGTTTGATCTTGGCACGGAGCTCCTCGGCAAGAACATTTTTGCTATAGGATTCCGAAGACTTTTTCCACTTTGATGTCTTGTCTTTGTCAACCCTAGCGAATGTTGGTGTAAGGTTGAAGTTCTGGCAGAGTGGTTTTGTCTTGTATTACCTAAATGGGTGGCCACGATCGTTGCTGTGTTGCTGGTTGTGACAATGAGAAGAGACATCCGACTAAATTGTGCAAAAGAAGTCATGTTAAAGAATTAATATTAGAGCTCACATCTGATACTTATGCAATGTACAAACAACAGACATACCACACACAAAATGTAGCTTTCATTTGATTATTTTACAGCGAGTATTGTTTCATGCCAAATTTTATTCAAAACAAACCAGGGCATAAAAACTCCAACATGTGTATGAATACAGTTCTGGAGTATTTGTCACATCATATACATGTGCAGTCTGTGTTAAAAGTCTTCATCAGATAGTTCATTGTCTTCAAGACACACAGAAGCCATGTCCAATAAACAACTTGGGGATACAAAAGAACCTTCAACTTGCTCCTCTGAAGTTATTTCTGCATACTCCCAATGCCACCAAACACTGCACTCTTCACAGCATACAGATTGCGTGCCTGGTTTATCTACTTCATCACCCTCGAGTACAATATTGTTGCATTTCGGGCAACAACACAATTATCTTTTTTCCAAAAGAACCGGCAACACACAACTTCTGAAAAAGAGAGTTGCAGTTGAATGCAGCTTGTTCCAGTGCTCAGCTGAAAATTCAGTCTCCTCAATGAGTAAATCTTTTTTTGTCCAAACAACAAAATATGTTTTCCTGGCTTGTGTTATGGCCACGAGCATTGTTACTTGAGAGTAGTGCTTGTGGGACGTTTTCAACCTGACAGAACTATCTCTCATTTCTAGGAATTCTGTTTTGCTGTTGTTTTCAGTAATCTTTTGCTCTCTTATACAGTAAGGACATTTTGCTTCTATGGCACTCAGACTGCAACATCTACAACTGAATAAGCCATCAGGGGAGGCTGCCAAGAAGGGTTCATCTCACTTTACAAGGAGTCCAGAAGCTTTCAGGCAACCTAGTGCACAGTCACGATGTGGAGTCATTACAGGCATGGACTGTTTTATTGCATCTGCCTTGTGTTCTTTTCCCCACTTTATAGCATCCACACCACCAATGTCAATTCCACGTATTATTTTGTTGACAAGAGGGGTGTACTTAGGTGTGTTGCCTTTTCTTCTGTTGTTTATTATTGACTCTGTCTTTGTCATTACCTCATGAGCAATGGATGCTGTGATTCGGTCCAGCCGCTGCTGCTTCCAATTGTCACTGCAACCTTGACCTCTTGTTTCTTCTATTTTTTTTTGTGCTACATTTATTTGTATGTATTCAATAAATTCTTGGGAGAACTTCTGCGGGCCTCTCACCATTGTTGTTCGGAGAGAGGAAATCAATAGCTGCATCTTTCAAAGTAGGCAGCAGCTCCGCAGTGTCAGATGCATCTAATGAGTACAGAACACAAGCATTTGAATTGCTAGCCTTGATGTTCTGATACAAATAAGATACTTGGTCATTGCTTACCAGTCTGTGTTTGGGGTGCCTAGGATCAAACTCTCTTTTGCTTCTAGAATTAACAGGCATTCTAGTCTTATCTACCCGTTCTCTACTGTCATTGCTGATAAATAGGTCACATATCTTTCTGGGCTCTACTTGCTTGTGTGTTCCTTTGTTCCAGCCTTCATGCAGAGAAGTACATGCAGGATTTGAATATCCTTTTTTGTGTGCAAAATTTATCTCACATAAAACAGTAAGAATGTGATTGCAGCACAGGCTTGTTCCAGCTACACATGTACACCAAGTGGTCAAAATGGAATTATTATCAAACAAAATCCAACTTTACAACCTGATTTTGAAAACCTCTAAGCCCTAAATAATCCTGAAGAGAGCTTAAAGTCATATGAAGAAAGTCCTCGAACTGATATTTTTTGTCTTCCCATCAAAATTCAATCAAACAGAAAGAACATTCAAACAAAACGACTTAAAGTTGGCATATGTTATGAAGCTTTGCCCTACTCGCCCCAAAACACAAACCAGTAATTGAAAGACTGGGCACTTGCTCTTTGATTATCAGAGAGAGCCGGGAAGGGACTCATTCCCAGGATTTTCTGCGTCCAACATGGCAACTTCTATTATGCTGTAGATGTTTTCACAAAAATGTTCTGCCACAACTGTGGATCTGAATCATTACAGGAATATTTGTATTACTCTCAATGTGGACATTGCCACGCCATCTTTTTGATTACTGTTGTCCTTCAAAAATGTAACGGAAAAGGAAGCAATAGAGGCTCAGTTAAACAGTGGATTCAGTTACACACTATTCTTTGCTTTCTTGAGAAGTATCATGACATGTCAATGTTGTTGTCATTGTTGTGGAGTAAAATGCCCAATTCTGAGAGTTCCCATTACGTGGTCGTAGTCTATATAATACTCGCGGAACGCGAACGTCAGGAGGATGTAGTTAGTAAGGAAGGTTTTTGGTTTTGTACGTGTCCGAGTTACCTTGTTGTTTGAAGTCAGGCTCAGCATGTGATTGCACTCACAACTAATGTAGTCCAGTTTTGGGATGCCTCTATGCAACTCTGTTTCTTCACAAATTTGAGTGTACCTGACTTTCTGAAGGCATTACATTTGTTTGATTTGAGAGCAGCATCTTGCAAAACTTCAGAGTCTGATATAACCAAGGTTCAAGGTTTCAGACAAAGTGTTTTTTTTCCTTTTTTAATAAATAACATTTACATATGTCGAAGTACAACACTTACATGGACGTACAGTACATTACATTACAACAGACTAATATATATATGGCATCCTTGTCTCGGAGAGGCGATGGTCAGCGCATCAGTGTCTACAGGCTCTTGAGTGACTCAAAAGCCCGATTCTTGAGTGGCAGTCTTTTGTTGCAGCTGGTACAGATGTAGTTGGTGGCCTCACGAACTGATACTTGTTGTTCCTTTCTCGCCGCCCGCTTGATTGTCGCCTCGGCCCTGGCCTTCGTCTCAGCCCTGAGTGCCCCCTCCTTCACACCATGACACCAGGTGGTGTGGTCTTGCGCGAGGACCTCCCAGGTATTGAATACAGAACTACTTAACATACATGTATTCAGTAAGCTATGAAGATAAAAAAGTCATTACTACGACTCTCAGCTACATTATTAATCTATTCTCGTGCATGCATGGCTTCCTTGAAAATGCAGATATTGAAATTGTTTTAATTATATTTTAATTTATTTATTAATTAATTTATTTTTTGAGGTTTAAGATTCAAAAGGTACTAAAGAAGATAGAGAACTAGGAAATCTTTCTATTTTTGGGAGTACTTCCTTTGTTTTGTAGGACCATATGTAATATCTGGCAGCAAGGAAGTAAAAGTATTGCTCTGTGTTGGATAGGGTGTCCGACCTCAGGCCAATTATCAGGAGTAAAAATGCTGGATTTTAGTTTTATTTGGTTTTCGGCCAACCATTTCATAAAGCCCTGCCAAAAACAAGACGTCTCGCTACACAACCAAAATAAATGAAAAAGGGATTCCTTCTTGGTTCTACAAAAGGTACAAATATCATTTTCTCTAATTCCTATCTTTTTAAGAAAATCATTTGTCGCCAAATGCCTGTGAAGTAGTTTAAAACTGGAAAATATTAATTTGGAAGCTTTAGTGCTGCCGAAAGGGAGTTTGTAAACCATCCCCCTATCAATTGTTTTGGAGCACTGAAGGTTGCAGTCGACACAACACTTCTCATGGCTTTTCCTAGGGCTGCTCTGTTTAGCGCTGACTAGCTTTTCCTATGCTAATCTATTGGATTTAGGAGTGTTTATGAAGTTTTCTGCAAAAGTGCTGAAATTTCTGTGTTTTTCATTTTGGTTTTCTGTTACATTCTTTAACAATTTTATGCATGATACCACACCGTTATAAACAAGAAAATTTGTTTTGACGTTGAAGCGCTCCTTGAATTCATTGAAAGATAGCAAGTTATCTGTGTCTTTCATTAAATGCCTGACGTTTTGTATTCCTTTGGAAGACCATGATTTGTAGTAGATAGGTTTATTTCCAATTGTCACAAGTGAATTTTACCAAAGAGGTAAAGGCCCTGTTCGCACTAAGTCGAAAATTTGAGTTTAGTGTTTGCAAAAAAATTGAAAATTTTGTAATCACCAATTTTTTGTTTTTGTAATCCTGTTCGCACATGAAGATGCAAAATTTTTTTAATGACGGATGTCAGTTAGTAATTTGATCAATTTACCCTCAAGATGTCGTGACATGTCTTAAAGGGGAAGGTTTCATTCTTGGCATTTTTTCTCTTTGTTCCCTTTTTCGTGTTTTCTGTGCTTCCAGTAGCTGCAGCAGTCGTCTGATCTTTAGTGGATGTTACGGATGTGGATGCTGTGTTCAGCGGATGTGGATGCATTGTGAATCCGCTTGGGTTTGCTGCGATGGAAACTGTAAGAAGTACTGCTGTTGCGTAGCGATTTGGGAATCGTAATAACTTTGATTACCTTGATCTTGATCTTGGTAGCATTGCAAGCCATAATAATTGAAGTACCATGGATCGATGTTGCTTCTGTGCAGATCCATCTAGCTCAATTAAAATGGCGGGAAGTCATACGGTCACGTTTGCTTCGTAATCCATATGTTGCAAAATTTGATGACCAAATGACGGATGGATGTCAAGGAACAAAGGATTTTCTTGCCTGACAAAATTTTTACAGCCTCCAAAGCTAGTTGACGGAATCTTTGAAGTTTCGTTGTGCTTGCAAAAATTTTGGTGGGTTCAAATAATCGTTCACACTAGAAATGGCTGCGTGTTGACAGATTTTTTGGCAAATCAAACAAAATTTCGCGTAGTTCGAACAGCCCCAAAGAGAGCAAATTTTCAGTGGAAGTTATGTTATCGTCATAACTGATTTCTGACCAGATTTTTAGAATTTCTGTTGTAAAGGCGTCTGATATATATCTAAACTTTGCCAGATCATTTTGGTTGAGGTTACCCTTAAAGATAACAATGCCACCGAAATCGTGTAATTCAGAATTGAAGAATAATTTCCATTTACCATGATTATCAGTCTAAATATTTTTTGACCAATGTTGATATGAGCGCTTTATTAAAAGATTTAATGTTGATCATCCTTAAACCTCCATTTTTATAATGACTGATCATTACACGTCACTAAATTTTGTCCCCTCTTCCACTCCAGAGAAAGCTGTAGAACATGTTGTTCATCTTGTCTCAGTCTGATTTGTTGGCAACGGTCACAGAATGTAAACAAGCTGAGAGGCGATTAAACTTTTTACTACAATGATTTCCCCCAACAGGTGCAGACGACAATATTCCCAGCAGCTTAAGCAATTTCTAACCTTTAGTAATTTTCCATTGTAGTTTGCTTTCATGCTGACCGTGGGATTGGATGAAATCCAGACACCTAAGGCCTTATCTTTGTTTTGTCGTATTTTGTTGGCTAATATTTCTGCGCAAAGGATGAAAATATAAGGCAAGTGGGGACAACCTTGCCTGACTCCTCTTCTAGGGCTGAAGTAGTTGCTTGCCCATCCGTTATTAAAGATGCAGCTTTCTATGTTATGGTAGCACAATTTGATCCAACTTATTAACGACGATCTGAAATTGAAAGAAGCTATCATTTTCCATATAAAAGACCACTCAACTGTGTCAAATGCTTTTTCGAAATCTAGAAACATTAACAGTCTGGAAATATTATGAGCAGCAGTGTGGTTTATTAAGCCATTGATTAATCTTATGTTTTCACCAATAAATCTTACTTTGAGAAAACTGGTTTGGTTACTATTTATTAGTTTTGGAAGTACATTTTGGAGTTTGTAATGGCCTTAGCCGCTTTCTTATAGTCGGAGTTCAATAGAATAATTGGTCGCCACTTTTTAACAAAGTAAGGTTCTATATCTTTTTAGGGTAAAAGTTCAATTATCCCACGTCTTTGACTTATTGAGAATTTTCCTTCAGTATAAGCATAGTAAATTGTGTTTAAAAGGCAGTCCAAGATTTCATCTCAGAAAACTTTATAAAATTCAATGGGCAAACCTTCCGCGCCTGGCATTTTTCTGGGTTTCATACTCTTTAGAGCTTGTAAGCACTCTGCTTTGGTTAACATGCCCTGCATGTTTCTTTTTCCTCAAGGTTCAATGATTTTGAAGCGATGCTTCCAAAAAATAGGTCGTTAATTCGTGAATCATTGCAGTCTGTTTTGGAACTATAGATATTTCTGTAAAAGGTTTTGCAATCATATCAAGTTTCTTTGTCTGAGCTGGCAAATTAGCTTTTCGTTGGCATTGTTACACCCTGAATCAATTTGCCTCTGCAATATGTCAACTTTCTTCTCCAATTCTTCTTCTGCAACATTTTTGCGTTTTTTGTTTTCACCTATATCAGAGTTTGTTCTCTAACTTTTAACTTAACCATTTTCCGTAACAAGGAGGCATTTGCTGATTTATCATTTTGATATTCGTCCCTAACACCCTCTATGGTTGCCCTAATTTGATTTATGTATTCTGTCTCTGATAAAAACGATGTGTTTAATTTCCAAAAGCCTGGTCTCCTTGGATTCGTGTGAAGTACAATTTGAATCGTCACCATCCAATGATCTCTTTCAAAGCCCGCCGAGATGTCCGTGTGTGTGACATTACCCATTAGACTCTGACTCACTAAGAAAAAATCCAATCAACAATGGATTTCAGGTTTCCTTCTACACCACGTGTATCTCAGGATGTCAGGGTCAAATACCCTCCATGCATCAACCAAGACGAATTTTGTAGTGTGCTCGTTGATTGCATTAACTGCTTTTATGTGGGTTTTGGCAAGACCACCTTTCTTGTCCTTTTCTAGATTAAGTACTAAATTGAAATTGCCACCCAAAATTATATTGTCACATCGAAAAACTTGCAAGTGGCTAAAGAAACTCTTAAAGGCTGGGTCGTCATCATTTGGTGCGTAGATTGTGGCCAGAGTCAAATGCGTGGTTTTTTAGTAAGTTCTTCAAGTTTGTGGTCTCTCTCTTTAATTAAACTCTTCACTTTGCTTGTAGTGTTATCTTCTTAATTAAACACAGCCGGACTGGTACATTTTTGTCGTGAATCTTCATTTGGCTGATCTAAGTTCGGCAATGCTATGACACTGAAAGCATGTTGCAGAAATTTGGGTGAAATTTCACTTTCATCTGGCTCACCTGACTCACATTCTGTCTTGTTGAAATACTTGTTGATTCAGGGCGATGATAGACAGCAATGAATTGTAAAATACAGAGAAGAATGATTGAAGACTCCCAAAAAGGTATTCACCTTACCCTAAATCCTTTGTGATCAGGGTATTCTTGAAGGTTTTTGTTCACCATTTCCTGCACGGCCATTTTCAGGCAGTATGGATAGACATCACCCTTCTCCGACTTTGTTACCAAACTGGTGTATAAAACAAAGTGATGCAGTATAAGATATCCAACAACAAACACCTAGAGTCACAAACAAGTAGAAAGAATTCTTTCAAAGTAATATCAAGCTTCAAAAAGGTAAATAGGGGGATTCATGCTGACGTCATTCTTTGAATGTTTGCTCATTTGCATATGGCTTTGCATATAGAAGTAAACATGTTAGATATGAATTTATTGATGTCTCTTATATGTGTCACATGATACAGGCCAGTCAAGCAGCCACCTGCTGTGCAAGACTCACATGTACTTGAGTAAAGATATCTCCATTTTGGCTACAGATAACCATGTATTTTATTTTTGATTTTGTTGTCATGAATATGGACTGTTGATGGTAATAAGTGATGGAATTTCCCAAAAGTTAAATTTGCAGAAAGCAGTGGCAGCATGAAGTTACAAGATGAAAATTATGCAAAATTTGAATTTGTCAAACCAAATAATTTCTTCATTAGGAGTCCTAGAGCAAAATACCTCCCTTATTTCCATCAGCACATAGAGAATTATCTTGAAGATTTCAGCTCTATAGCTTAAATCTTTCTTGAGATTTCTTTACTCAAAGGCTGAAAACCAACATATCTAGAAAAGTGGCTTTAAAAACTGAGAACAGAAAGAATTAGCTGTTTCATTCAGTGTGACTCAAGCTTGCCAAACATCAGTTATTACAATTCCTTATGTTTTGGGAAGCAAATTAAAAGCCCCCAGGTTCATAACTGGCACCCTCTAACTCCCGAAGAGCTTTTTCCCGCCTTGTACAAACAAGCTGTAGGCCCTGGCGACGCTTTTTCTCCTTTGCTGTTACTTGGCTATATGCTTTACTTACACTCTCTCTGTCCCTGATGTCAATTGAGCTACTTGTATGGGAGCCATGTGAAACAGAGAGTCTTTCCATGATTTTCTTTCTGATTTCTGCTCCTTTGTGAAAATGGCAAATGGCAGATGCAGCTGCACAACGTACCACCTTAGCCCCATGGTGCTTGTGTTTAGGGCACCTAACCCAAACCAATGAGTTGATGCACTCATTTGGATTTTGGGTTGTTTCTCTTATACATCTTTCCAGAAGCTTGGACTCACTCAGGGTAATGAAAGTTGGTTTTAAAACTTCCAGAGATATTTCTGGCAAACAGTCATCCTGTTTGTATGTTTTTGTATCAGTTGCCTGGTCTTGCTGCCACCTGCACCATGAGTGTTCTCCTGGTGGACAAAAGCGATGTTTTGTAGGATCATTTGAATTTACACTATGGTGTAGTATTGCAATAACATATTTTTTTATTGCATAAACAACAACATTGACTTCAACATTGACAAAGTTTAAGTTTGCGTATTTTTCGAACAAGGACTCCAAAGCATAAACACTTGCCTTTGTTTTGTATGATAGCTGAAGGTAATATTTTCAGAAAATTAAGGCAGCTCCAAATGAAAACGTATCATTTTTTGAGCAGAATCATATCATTGAGTGGAGATATGGAGTCAAATCCTGGTCCTGCAAATGAGTATTGCAAATCAGTACCTTTTATATCACCCACAAATTCTGTCTGTTTATTAGAATTCAGATTGTCTCAGTTAGGCAGAACTGCACTTGATGTTGAAGGAGGTGGTGATTGCTTTTTGAGGGCTGTATCACATCAACTCTATGGAAATCCTAATAGTCATTTCTATGTGCGCAGTGTTGGCATTCAGTATTTAGTGAATCACCCTGAACAATTTTATAGAGAGTAAAACTGAGCATTCTTGGCAAGGTTATTTGGAAAGAATGTCATATCAAGGAACATGGGCTGATGCTATCATAATTCAAGCTGTTACCAATTGTCTTAATGTATCAATTCATATTGCTGAATCAAATCCAACTTTTTCTCCTGTTACTGTTGTTGAACCAGTGAATGTTACAAATACCCTAAACATTTACATTGGACACCTAGATGAATTTCATTATGTTTCCATGGTAGAAAACAGAACAATGGAGATAAGAGACAACAGCAAACAAACAAAAAATGCAAATGAAAACAAACCAGTTGATAACAGTGAAAAACGTAAAGCTTACAGAAGAAAATACATGAGAGAATACATGAAAGACAGAAGAGCTGATGATAACTTTAGAATAAATGAGAATCAAAAACAAGTACAAGGCTGCAACATTAATAGCAAAACATCTAGGAACAAGAAACACCAGGCTGCTAAAAGAACAAAATTGAACCCAGAACATGTCAGAGAAATTGAGCAGTGCTCCTTCAGAAAACGAAAATCAGACAACCTGCCGCACATGAGGCAAATAACCAAACAGTTGGTAAGAAAAAGACAAAAGGCTGAGGTTCTGGCAGGTGTATTGCTACTAACATGTAGCAGTCATGAGTTGCAGCCACAAGAAAACAAGTACGATGCAATTTCTATGATAAATTTGTTTTACAAAAACACTGCATGTGGCCCAGAATATGTATGCACTTGTTGTGACCAATTGTGGATCAAGTGCTCTGTAGTGAAATGTGATCCAAACAAATATAGGGCATGTTTACTAGACATTGTTGAGCCCTGTCGTACTGGTTTTAAAAGTGTCAATGACACTGAATGGATCTGCATGACTTGCAATAAAAAAATAGTCTAAAAAAAGTCTGAAAAAGCAATTGTCTAACTTGCAATAAAAAAGGTCTAAAACAAGGCAGGTTACACATCTGTTCTAAAGCCAATAAGATGGGTTTTCCTTATAAGCCTAATGTATTGAATTTCACATCACTAGAGGAGCAACTAATATCACCTCGTATACCTTTTATGCAAATCCGTGAACTGTCGAAGAGTGGTCAATTGTCTATTCATGGGAACATTGTCAATGTGCCAAGTGATGTAAATTCGACTGTTCCTTGTCTCCCAAGGCCAAGAAGCAAATCAGAGACCATTCCGATAAAACTTAAAAGGCGACTTGATTACAAGCATCACTATCAGTTTCAGATTGTCAGACCTAAGAAAGTATTAGATGCAGCCAAATATCTTGTAGACACTAGTGAATTATTTAAAACTGAAGGCATAAAAGTACAAAATGCATGGGTACATGTAAATGGCATAACTTCGCAACCCATGAAGAGTGGGGTGAGTTTGTTCAAAACCCAAACACATCCAGTGCTGATGTGCAAACTAATGAAATCTTCACAAATTGTCAAAACAATATTTGCACTGCTGATGTTCATAATCCAGACAGAGAAGAAGACACTAAAAGGATTACCAGTGTTTCCTGTCAAAATGTTATATGTATTAGATGAAGACCTTTTTTTATAAACATGCTCAACTAATGGCTGCTTATTAACATGATGCACTTTTCAACTTAACACCTTACAAATGCAACACTTCTTAGTTCCAAAAGAGGCAAAGGACAGCACTTCATAGAATAATTACCGCATACCATGAGGTCGCTTGAAGGAGCCTTTGATTTCTTGATTTCTTAAAATACTGATTAAAGCCTGGTTTGTAAAAAATGCCTGTTGATACAGATGTTGAACAAGTGCTGGTGAAATTATGGTAGGATGTGCTGGCAGAGGTGAAGAAGGTGTAAAAGGTAATGGCTGTTATATGGGTGGTGTAACTTCTGGGGATGATGATGGTATTCTTTCTGGTGTTGCTGATTTTCTTTCAGATGATGGTTGTGATGCTGATGGTGTTGGTATTAGATTAGTTTCAGATGACGGTTGTGATCTGAGGGTGTTGGTATTAGATCAGTTTCAGATGATGGTTGTGATGCTGAGGGTGTTGTTTCTTCAGATATTCGTGGAGAAGGTGGAATATTGTGACGTTTATATCAAATAATAAGGTGGAGTATTGTTCTGGAGTGTTATGATGGAAAGATTTCTCTCTGCAGTCCAGCACTCTTGAGGCTCATCTATAGATCAGAGGTTAGCCAACAGCAGGTATTACAAACATATTCAAATGTTAGAGTTGTTTACTGTTAATCGAAATATTGGAAAGTGTTTTTTTAATCAAGTCCTCCTTTGCAATATCCTCAAAGGGGGTGGAAAGGGAAGGGTAGAAAAAAGAAAGAAACCACTGCTGAAGTTAAATCTCTCATACTTAATAATTACCTCCTCAGAGTGGTGATCTTAAACGCCTACAGTTGAAAGAGTTTGTTTAATGATGATTATATATATTTTAGAGTTCACTTACGTAGTTTTGAACTAGTTTGCTCCAAGATTGTCTTGCCGTTCTCTTTACAGTTCTCTCCCATATGGATTCGGTTGTTCAGTAAAATTCAGATCCAAAGGCCTTTTATTTTTAGACTGAGGTGCATAATTATTGTTTTGTATCAAGACCGTAGGCTACTTAAATGTAAGTGATAGCTTTTGTTCCACTAATGTTGAATTCTTGTTCGTCTTAAATAATAATGCAACATGGTTGTATGTACAGATAAAAAGTATAAAGCATCACTTACCACCTAACTTGAGAATGTAACCCTACACCTGACTACCTTCCCAGTTCAAAATCACATATTGGTTTTCCCTAATTTTATTTCTGTACCCTTCGCAGATCGCCACAGTTGGCGCAGTGCCAACATTTCTGCCGACGGGAAAATAAAAAAGAGAGTATTTATAGACCTTGTCTCTCAGGCGTGAGGTGGGCATATCTGAAAAGAAATATTTTACACAGCCGTGAGTAGCAAGTATGAAGATTTCAGAATAAGATTTTGCAGACAAGGAGGAGAAAAGTCACAACTCGCATTTTCACAGGTGAATGAATATCCTTATTTATTGAACAACTGTCTACAGTACAAAACATTGGAATTTCAATACTAAAACCTCGCGTTAGATTTTGGATTCAAAATCTCCAGAAAGGTGATCAAACCGAGACATTGTTATTTTGGATTTGCTCATCTGTGTAAACTGCAAAATGAATCCATTCCGGAAAAATGTTCTATGTACAGGGTTAAGATAGTTTTTAGGGTAAACTTGTATCGTGGCGTGGCAGAGACAAAGGCTTGGAAACCGTTATCGTTTGAAGTGCAAACAAAGGTGAAAATAAATATTTAGAATTACAAGGAAATACCAACAAAATTTCACCAGGTTCCCATATTTGAGAGTTTGAGCTGTGCAATGTGACATTGTATGTGTCATGCCTTCGCTCCTACATCACCTGATTTCGAGCCAATGAGAATGAATGAATTAATGCCATGTGCTTGGTTGTTGTCTTTAGAGGCTGTTGTGCATGCAGGCCTTTGCTGAGCGTTAGTTAATCAGTGAGTTTAGTATCCCTAGTGAGATCACAACAACTGTTCAAGAGTTCAAATAAAAAAAATTCAACATTTATACTTCTTGTTTTTAATAGACTTCAAATCTGTTCCGAGTCTAACTATAAAATTCATGAACGCAGAGCAACCAAAAATAAATCGTGTGAAAAGACAAAACTGCGATTGCTGCGATCCTTACGACTGCCGGCTTTCTCAATGATTGCCAGGTCTGCTATGATCGTCATGATAGAACTTAAGTCTATCTGAGCAATTGTTGGCATATCGATTGCTATGATTCAGTGTGATTACTGGAAATTGTCACAATCGCAGTACGGCTGAACTTTTTTTGCGGCATTCATATGGAAACCAGTTGACCGCTGTGATCGCTACGATCCATCCACAAGAATAAGTTCAGCAATCATTGCAATCACGGAAAACAATCTCCGACGATCGTAGCGATTGGTGCATCAACGACTTTAGTTCTGTCTGGACAATCGTATCCTTACCAGTGCTGGTTTCTACATGATCTCGAATGATTGCAAACAATCGTTACGATCATTTTAGATCGTGTAGAAACCGGCACTTGTAAGGATCGCAGCGATTTCAAGGTTCAGAGCAATCATAACCAGCAAAAAGATTAAGCAGTTTCGATTGCAAAGAACTAAACCTCTCAGTACATGGATCTCATATTGACATGACTACAAATTACAAGGTGTCCATCTGGACCCTACATTGAATCTTGATATGCACTTTTACAAATCATACAAGAAAGCTGCAGGAAGAGAATTTATTACGATGAATCCGTTCTAACACTGACACCTTAAGGACTGAACGAATCTATAGAGCAATGATAATGCCCATCTTCACTTACTGTGGCCAAATTATGCTTGGTTGGTCAGAGACGTGTAGATGACAAGGAAGTCACAGGATTATTGTGCAAAACTCCAATTGTCTAACTGTGAACTCGGCCTATCCACAATTGAAAATTTTTTAAAGAAAAAGGCTTGTTTATTTGTTTTTGATTGCCTAAAAGGCAATGTTTGTAGTCCTTTTAAAAATTATTTTTATTTTCTAACCCACGATTTTAGTACAAGGAACAGTGGGACCACCATTGCTCTGCCAAAAGTGAAACTTGACTTTGCTCGCAAAAGTTTTTACTTTTTAATTCTTTACCTGTAAAATCAAGCAAATTAGCAGTAGGGTACTATTTAGGAAGTCTTTAGATCAATTGTTTGTATAGTATAGTTAATAAGTTACGAAGTCATTCTTATCTTATTTTAGTTTTTATTCTTTATTTTATGTTATATAGACAGGACCCCTTTGATACCAGTACTCTTGCACTGAAGGGCTATCCTGTATAAATATTTGTTATTATTATTATTATTATTATTATTTATTGTTATTACAGTGTGATAGAACAAGCTTGTGATTGAGACCGGCCACAATGTGGCTTTTATGTTGATCGGAATACTACTAGATTTCAATTATGGTCACTTTGCCCCATAGGCAGCTCGCCCCAACTTAAGCTTAAAGTTAACAAGAAGTGACTTTGCTCACATACAAAAGTGAATTTGCTCACAGAAGTGACTTGAGTGAAGTCACTTCTGTACTGAGTGAGGTCACTTCTCGTGAGGTCACTTCTCGTCTAATGACTGTTTAACACAAGGAAGGGCTATAGGAGTAACAGCTGACGTGAGGCCATCATCAAAATACATCTCTTGACTGGCAAGATCCACAAAGATCAAGCCCCAGTAGTTGGGCATGTAGACTGGCACCAGTATTTGATGTAGGTCATCACCAGTTGCCAACTGCTCCACTTTTTCTCTTAACTGCAGCTGTTGAAATTACTTGTTACTTGAGCTCATCCAATCATAAAACTCGGTTGGAAAGTAAACTGTGACACTCCATTTGTATTAGATTTGTCTAGAAACTTAGTGATGCAAATGTCTATGACAAAGCTATCAATGTATCGCTCCTCGACAAGATCTGAAAATGAAGTGACATCCAATCCCTTCTCACCACACTTCAGTATCAGGCTACTGGCTGGATGATGCCAAAGGGTGTTTTGCAGTTCCACCATATCTCTGGGAGAGCACTTCACTTGTAACAACCACCTGACTTTCGCAGATACTTTGTGATGAGTGTCAGCTATGGTACAGTTACGCTTCAGAATGGACAAAGCATTTTCAGAGAACTGCCCCTCACCTTGGATCTCAATGCCAGTTGGATTCTTAGGAGCTTTCTGCTCTTCATTCAGAATTTTCTGAGTGTTCTGAATGTCACTTTCACAAAGATGCTCCACTAAAGAGAAGGGGTCAGAACTGGAAGGCTTACCATAAACTGGTTTTAGTGTGAGGGGAGATCTTGATGTTAATGGTGGAATCAAGCTATAAAGAGCAGCTACCTTAGCTCTTGTTGTGCAGGCCTTAGCCATTGCAAGTTGCAGGTTGGTTTGCTGTGATGTTGTGAAATCACCTTCGTCTTCAATGACAACAGTGGCCTCTGGCTTTGGCTTTGGAGGTAGATGCTCTGTCATTGGTTTAGAGAGGGAATGGCCGCATTTTGCATGTTTGGGTGCTGGATACTGCTTTGGTTCTGGCTGTTGCATGTCAATGCCTGATTTGGTCATACATACATACATACTTTATTTAATAAGTAGGTCGATAAAATTGGCAGCTAAAAGCTGATATGGACCTACAATTAGCATATTACATTCTAAATAACAATTTACAATAAATCTAAAACTAAAATCTTTACAATAACGTGAGGAATGAATGAAAATAAAGTAATTAAAGTAATTATACTGAAAAATTAACTATAATAAAATTTTAGTATACATAATTAACAGTGTCTTTATTCGTTCCAGATAGTCCGTTAAGGGTAATTTTGTCTAAAAAATCAGAATTTTCTTTAAGTGCAAATTCAAAAGAGCCTAGATTCGGTTTGTTTTTTAAGTGTAGGGGCAGGTTATTCCAAAGAATTGACGCATGATGTGAAAATGGATAATGGAGAAAGTCAGTATTGGGTCTTTGAATTAAGAGTTTCAGGTTGTCTCTATGATTTCTCAGTGAAGAGTGTCTTGTAAATAGAGAGTTTATGCCAGCTGGAGCTTTCTTGTAAAACGCTTGATAGGTAATATTTGCAATTCTTTTCTTGTAGAGGTGGTCTAACGATTTCCAATTTGCCATTTTTAATACTTCAGTGTCTAGAACGGTTTCCTTAATGTTAAAGATAAACCTCGCTGCTCTATTGTGAATTTGTTCGAGGGACTGAAGTGATTTTGTAGATCCCTACAGTGCAATTGAATAAGTAACACTTGGAATTATACCTTTAAAACAAATTGATTCTAAGATGTGTTTGTCGAGACCATTTAAACGCTTAAGTTTCTTTAGTCTTGCCGAGAAATGCTTGCTCAGAGATTTTACGTGTGGTGACCAACATAGCTTGTTGTCCAATTGAACTCCCAGACATGTAGTTTTGGAGACAAAGGACAGCTCATTAGGTCCTAAACAAATGTTTGGTAAGGATCCAATAAAAGTTTTTTTGGACAGCAACATTAGGTCAGTTTTTGCGGGATGAATGGTCATGAAGTTATTCTTGGCCCAATTGTTTAAATCAGCAATTGACTTATGTAAGTTAATTAATACTTCATCAACAGAGTTTCCAATGCAGAAGGCTGCATTATCCTAGGGTAACAAAGATGCTTGGGGTCCTCTTGTGGTTCTAGACTGTCTTTGGTGGAGTAATGGCTTTCCCAGTGCTCATGGCAGTGTTCTAAAACACCAGCCACTAGTTTGTCCTTGACCTTAGTGCCATGATCTTTATCATAGCAGTATGCTAGGAAGTCACTTCCAAACATCTGCTCAAACAGATCATCAACAACTACGATCCAGGCTTTCTTTTCCTCTGTCCATGATTTCATATCATGATCAACACTTTTCCACCCCACATCCATGGTAGATGAATGTTTTCTTTCCTAGGAAACAACATTTCTGGTAGTGTATGCTACTGACTTAAAGACAGTGCATGTAAAACCAGTCTTTAGAGCTCTATAATGTACAGTTTAAAGCCTGACATCTGTTTGCTTGACAGTGTAAAGGTAATAAATTCTGTCAATAAATAACTATTTTAAAATTCTTATGATATGAAAGCAGGGAGTGCTCATTTTTGTCAATACAGTACATAATATCAGAACCTTAGCAGCTAATTAGGTACAATATGAAAATATCATAATTTATGCCAAAACACACCTGCAATAATGCAATTTCTTGTCTCTCGGAATGCATACCTCAAGGACAACAGCATGGTTGCATACCAATGGGTGAGAATTTGATTCACTGAAAAAAACGCCGTAAGTTTCAAACTTGGAAATTTTTATGTTTTGAAATGATCTAGTGTACATCATCATTGTAACTCTATAAGCATGGACAGGTGCTTATATAATAGCATCACAACTAATCATTGAAATTATTTGCAGGCAAGTGAAGAATAATAAAGATAACTGTATCTTACTGTATTGAGTTTACTTAAAAGGCACCACCTTCAATTAAGCATTACCCTTGAGATGATAATAAGCGCAAGTCCCTGAAGAACAATCCAGATTTTCAAAATCGACCCCCCTGTTCTATGAGGCTTACACTGGTACACCCCTGTACAGCGCCTTCATGAGTTTCAACATTGTAAACTGAGTCTTGGTTTTTATTGTATATCATTATTCAATTCATGCAAAAAAGTTGTTTGATGTCTTTGCAATAAGCACTGCCCTCGGATAAGGGCTGCCTTAAATGAGGGACACATAAAAATGCCAACAATTTTTATTAAGAAGTGCTAGTCTGCCCCTTTATCAGGTAATCATATATACAGTATATATATGTTCTTTTAAGATTTGATTTAACTTACGGGACTGGCCAGGTCCAGATGAATCATGGTTTGTTGCATGTGAGTACAACACTCGATGGAGTTTGTGAGAGGACTCAAATCCTTGACCTGAATACTTGTAGAATGAGCGAAAGTGTCGAAGAAGCATAGCACTGTGATCTACAACAAGGTGCCCACAATCGCCAGTGCAAAGATGTGGACCAAATAGCTTCTGCAACAAAAATGTGCACTCTTTGCACCAGAAAAGATTAAGCAAATATAAGAATGTAACACTTTTTTCCCACCTGCATTCAATTCTTTTTCTCATAAAGAAGCAATGTCACACATTTTAAGACAATGATTTGTGCAGCTGTGTAGTCCAATATTTGCAAAAGAGAAACTACCTGAATTGTGAAGCACACACGTATAGGGTTGTCCTAATAACCCGAATACACAATCATTGCAACAAACTAATTAAGAACAACTTCTTTGGACCCAATACAGTTAAATATTAATTTTTAAAAATGACAGAGTTACTTAACACTGCAGCCAAGTTTTAAAAATTATTACTCTTGCTCAAAGTGACTCCTATCACATGACAAAAATGTTCCCTATTACTTGACTCAGTGCATGGAAAAATGAAACGTTTAATGAGAGTTCTGTTGAGAGTTTTTGACAAAATAAGCCAAAACAAAACTACCTTTACATCATAGATGTCAATCAACTGATCCTCGTCTTCCTCAAACACTCCCTCGCGTGTAGTATAAGCAATTTCTCTCCAATCACAGCAAACCTAATAAACAGAGAGCATTTTACAGTATTTATAGTAAGTTTACATAAATTATAATTGAGTGATTTTTTATTCTTTTCCTGAACCTTTGCAGGGGACTATAGCTTAGCAAGTACTCTGGTAATATACAAGGATGTGAGCTTACTTTAGTAAAGAACTCAACTTGAAGCTCGGCTGCATATTTTGCAAAGGGATCATAGAAGTGTTGTTGAGGCTCTTTCTTCTTCCCTCTTTTCCGTTTTTTGTTTTGGCACAGGCTTCTGGACTGCACATGTTACTTGTTCCTCGAGTTCCAAGAATGTTTCTTGCACTTCTTTTTCTTTGTTTGCCCAATACTCTTTCTGGCTATCCAAAAACTCTTTCAGCTCTGAGAAATAGAAATTAAGTAGCCAAGAGATTGGTAACCACCTACACGGAAAATGCTAGGTGCATATTAAATACAAAGCCAATAAAAGGAAATCATTAATCCCCCCCTTTACATGTACCTTGTGTGTCACCAAGGTTAACCATCTCTTGTCATGAGCCATAGTCTCTTTCAAAGGTTTCCCCATGACATAAATGACTAGTGTTCACACATGCAGGTATAAAGGACATTTACATGTAACTTGCATTGTAGAATCAATCACAAATTTTAATCAGTTTTCAAAAGATTCTGCCTGAACTGCAGTTGGGTTGTAATGGTTAATGTCACATAATTCTTACCAAACTTACCAAGAATCTGTCTTCAAAGAAGGTGATGTAGTTAAAAATCACTTTTGCTGCTGCAGGGCATTCCTCATAATAATGAGTCACTTTTTCAAGTGGTAGTGATCTTTTCACAATGTCTTCAAAGTTCTTAAGAATTTGTGTTTCAGTAGATCCTGCAGAAATGTTGAACATTCTTAATAAGATCTCTTAAGCTACTTCAGCCTTTCTTATTACATATGCCAAACTTGAGGATCAATACCTGAAAATGAGGCAACATGGATGTTATGTCTCCCTATTACTGTTTGCCGTCCTTTTCATTCTTTAATAGTGGCTCTTGGATACCCTCTACAGTTTTCAGGCCCATAATCTGACAAAGCCTCATTTAACTTGTCTAGGGTTCCCACACAGTAGGCAAACAACCCAAGTAAGCCCAGAAGTTGTTTGCAATTTCTCATTTCACAATGTAGAGAACAGAGATAGATGCTGCTTAAGTCTTTCTCTAGAAGGCAATTTAAATCATCCCAAAGCCCTGAGCACCTGAGTAAAGGACAAAGAGATTCACTGACAGGTCTTACATGTGTTTAAAAATATTTGAGACTATCATAATAATAGGTCTTAAATATGAAACCCTCGCCTTGCAATGCTCACCTTTGATCTTAGCCAGTCCAAACATGTTTCATCTGCATTAACTCCATGACATGTGCAAGCCTTAAAGTAAACTTTGCATTACTTCAAGATCAGAAACTAGAGAGACCAAAATATTCACCAATCCAGATGGCTATAAATTAAAAAAGCACAACAGCTGTACCATGAAATGAGTGACAGAGCAGTATATAATCCCTCCCCCAACCTGCAAGAACATGGTGTCTCCAAAGATCTCTTACTAGTATTTATTTATGTTGTAGTTAAAATGAATTTCAGGTCAAAATGGTTTTAAACTAGATTTTTATCTTCCTTTGTTCCACATTTATTACCATAATCCTAAAACAGAAATATACAAATCAAACTAGTTTGAAATCATAATGACCTGAAATCAGTTTAAACTACAACTTTTACTTTAAAGCCGACATTTATATGTATCATAGAGTCTACTAACTCACCCTTGTTGCATCACAAAATGCACAGAATTCCACTCCATAACCTTTTCCACCAGGGAGGAAATCCTCATCATCTGTTTTGTTAAGGAGAAACAGCAGAGCTTTGTAATCTAGAGTCGCTGTAGATGTAAAGAACACAGCATTTATCGGTGTACATGTACTTAAAACAAAAATGCCTTAGTATATTATTGCAGTCAACCTTGAACCATATGTTCAGTTTACCGGTAATATTAATCAGACCTACTCTTCAATATTTTCTTTATTTTCCCAATTACAATGTTATACCTGTGAAAGAAATGTTGTACTTTTTGTCATCCACAACAATGCCATGTGTTTTAATGACATTTTTTTGACAGTTAAGATTCTTGAGTAACTGTTTTAGATTTGCCCTAATGAAAAAGAAAAAAAGAGTCAATAAAAATAAATTAAAAGCTAACTCAAAATACATTGAGGACAAACAAATCAATACTAAAGCATTTTAATCCTTTACAGTTAAATGGAGGCTAAATTTAAAATAATATTTTTTCATAGCTATCATTGGAATTCATATATCGTCTCAGAAGATCACCTGAGCTATTTGAAATTTCATCTCCCAAAACCTTGTCCCATTTTATACCTTGCACTCATTACTGTTTCTGATACATACAGTAGGGGATATTTGGCATAGATTAGTTAATGGTAATGGTGACCTCCTCTATATTAAGTCACTTACTGACCTTTTCTCTTTACAATTCCCTATAGAAGCGGGGTAAATTGACAAGGCATTCTCACTACTCTTGTTGGCAAAACCAATAGGTGCCAGACCCACAGCCACTTAATCTTTACCTAGAAGTACATGAAAATAACACAAAAGTGAGAAACCAAAACGGATCTGTATGTTTACACACTGTTAAGGTGATTAGACTGTTAAAAAATCAAAGTTTTCAAAAAGCACTCGTTTCACTGAAAGTGGTTGATAATAATTCATGAAGGGTTCTTGGTAGCGACCAAAACCTCATCAGAAACAATAGAGGCTGGAGCTTCTGGCATATGATGTTTTTCATCTCAGCCTCCAGCCATAAATCATCTTGAACTTTATATCCAGTTCCTTCTCAATGAACATTACTAGGCATATATTGTGCACAATAGAATTTCACAAAATACAAAATAATAATCTTTGAGTGGTGCCTTTTGAGATCTTAAGGTTACTTCCCACCTTCGCGGGTGCCCTTCAGGAAAAAATTCGTACGTGCACCAGTTTCAATAAAACCTAAACAAACTATATATCAGTAGAAAGCTTAATAAATGTAGTTTTTGAAAAAAATATAATTGAAGTGACTTTTTCTTTTGGGAAGTGTCAGCAGCCAGTAAACCGTGAAACGACCAAGAGTTGTTCTTGTGAATTAATCGGGTATCGAATGCCGTGGCACGAGCAAAATGGCTGCACAGTCTTATTCAACAGGCATCAATCAGCAAAACGGTGTCAGGCTTGTTCGATATTCTGATTGGTTGCCAAGATATCCTAGTCCAAAGTTGAAGAAGCTAAAAATATAAGAGACGCGTTGCCTAAATGGTCGCCACAGGAAAAATATTTCAAATATGATAATTTCCTGACACCGTTTTGTTTGTTATTATCCGTGGAATGTTTTGGCCAAATTTTACGAAAATCCGTGAAATCTACATACCCTATTAATTTGCTCAAAGTCAACACATTCTACGAGAAATCAAACACGAGATTTTCGCTCAAAACTGTTTGTAAACAACTTGCGCCGCCCCAGGAGATTATGTCGCCTCTTGAAACCGCAAGCCAATGGTGTAACAGGACCTCCTGTCGTCAACTACAATGGGTTAGAATTTCCCGGGAAAAGTGTTGCATTACAGTCACGTTTTCGATCTTTTGACCGGCAAGATGAAAGAAAAGCAATCCTGGCAATGGGTAAAGTTACCAAAGGCAGGGGAAATCCCGCGTCAAGAAACGAAATGCGTCAACCGAAGGAGCATCAATTGAATCGAGCGAGAACATTCGGGCTGCTCTCATATCCGAAATGAGGTCTTTGGGGTAGGTTGTGTTTTGTTGATTTATAAATTATTTTAAGTCAAAGGAAAGCACATTTCCAAATCTCTGTCTGACAAAATTTAGGTATGATGGGGACATAGCCAGAAATCCCGTACAGTCAGCGGCTCGAACGGCGGGCGCGTAAATTTCTGCATTCAAGATGGCGGATAAACGAAGAGGAAAGCATTCCCAAGGCTATTATCGGAGCTTAAATGCTCTCAATACGGCAGATTTCATTGAGAGTCGGTGGAAAAGGAAAAAAGGCCCTTACTTTCAAGTGGAAAGAGTTTTAAGCTGCAGGAGAAATAAAGGAAAGGTAAATAAGACGCTTGTTTGAAGCACGTAACGTCACTAATGAATTGATAACCTTGTGTACACTTTTTACCGCACACATAAACAAGTGTTCTATGTATTTTGTCTTTAAGAATGAGTACCTAATTCGTTGGAAAGGGTACAGTTCGCTGGAGGACACGTGGGAAGTGGAGGAAAACCTTAATAAAACCGCAGTAAGGTGCTTTTTTTAGCATTATTTTGTCCAGTCAAAATTTAACGTACGAACTTAATTTTTTACTACTCCTCGATCTAGTACGAAATAGTTTGGGACACGAGAAGAGAAGATAACAATTTTATGTCATCTTTCGCATTATAAGCAATTTTGTTAGTGTTTTTATTTGGTTATTGTTTCACTTTCTGCAAAAATATTGCATGTATTTTAGACAATAATGGATCCCAACTATTTTCTTTAGGGCATTTAGAATGTCCAAACCCTCAGAGGAAAGAATTAAAGAGGGATCTGATCTACTGGCAGTTGCTATTCTCCAGCATCTCAAGAGCAAACATCAGACAGCCTCAGCCACAACTGTAGTAGAAATTAGACATGATGTCTTTAATTATATTTTTAGAGGACGAGGAAGACCCAGCACAAAATCTGGTTGTACTTTGTTAGAGAAGTCTGACTTTAACCGCTGTTCTTTTTTAAAAGAATGTCCTGACTGGGACTCTTACATAGACAACCTTGGAGATGGCACACAAGTCATATTTCCAATTAGAGCAAAACCTTTTGTGAGCTTGGGACCACAGACACATAAACTTGTGGAGGGGAAGCTTGTACCTAAGCCCAGATACCATCTCGAAAAAGTAAGTTTAAGTTTTAACAAGTGCTCAATTGCAGTATTGTGATTGAAACTGAGAATGTGAATGCATGCTTTTAGATGGGTTTAGGTACAAGCTAATACCCTGCTTATTAAGCGCATTAATAACCCTGCTGCTAAGAAGTTATGTTGTTATGTCAAGTCAGAAAGTTACATAAAGGCTTTGAAATTGTTGTTTATATTTGTTTATATTTTGAAGATTCCTCTGTTTATGTGCATGCTTTGTAGCTGCTCAGGCTAGACTCTTTTTTTTTCTGTTTTGTTTGTTTACCCTTTCCTTTCCCTTTTCTGTTTCCTTTTCCCCCATCGTCTATATGCCTTTTTCTTTTATTTCCCGGCCTTTCATGATCTGTGCCATTTCTTGCTTGGGGTTGTTCATTCTGAACTTGTGATGTAGATGTGTCTGGCGAGTTGTTGCTTTCCATGTTGGGTATGTTTGCTTCAGGTTGTCTCTTTTTACCCGCACGCTTGACACTGATTTCTTGCTCCCAGTATTGAGAATTGTGTTTTGTGTACTTTCTGCTTGCTCTTTCTCTTTCTCTTAGAAGCCATTGTCTGTTTTCAAGTCTAAGAATATCTCCAACTGAGTCAAAGTGGTTTGATTTTCGAAGCACTACATTCCTTGCTGAGTCATTGTTTTTCTCAACTCCTTGACCAGTGAATACTTTTAGAGATTTATGTGTATGGAGGAAATAAGGGACATGAGCAAAAAGTACATGCATATATGGAGTAATTCTCTTTCCTCTGAGAGAAATAAAGGTCTCCAACCAGTTTTGTGCCTTGTGCCAAAAAGTGTCAACAGATTTGTCTGAGGACCAGGAATTTATGTCTTCATACAAACTTCTGAAATCACTCCACACCTTGGATATTTCAGTGCAGGTATTTGGCTGTAGCACTTTACAGAGATTTTCTGGTAGCAAGGAGAGAATTTTCTTCTTGTCGTTTCCAAACAGACTTGTAAATTCATACTTTCCAGTGCCTTTATTGTCAGCTGGATTTCGGAGTTCCCAAACATCAAAACCCACACCATAGGATCTGATCTCACTCACGAGCTTTTTCAAATGGATGCCTTGAGGCTCTTTGGATGATTTTTCGAAATCTTCAATCTTATCCCAGTCAATGACTTCAGTGATAATGTTGTCTAGCATCACATCCATTACACGTAGCAGCAGGTGTAACTCATCTACAATGACATGGTCAAGGTCTATGTTCAAAAGTGGTTCCTTCACACAGCAGTAATCACCTTTTCCTTTCTTCACCAGCTCCTTAATTTCCAATAGTGTTCTCATCATTGGTGGTGAATTAAAGTGATGGAAATGCTTGTCTGTTTCCCACCTTTTGTCTTTATGGATTTTACACCATAGGCAGGCATATAAAGATGTAGCCCCCTTAAGTCCCATGACTGTCAGTAGAAATTTATAGTCCCCTCCTAGGAAAAACTCAAGCTTAACTTCTTGACCATCAACACTAATAGTGCCTTTGTCAATCAGAGAATTTATTTCTGAAAATGTAGTCTTGAAAGATACCTGTAGTGTTTCATACTTTTCACTACCATTGACTACTGCAATGGTATGATTTCCTTTGGCAGACATAACTTCGTCTTGTTTCTGGAGTAGTGCACAAGAGAGAAGAATGTAATTAGATTTCTGTGTCATTTTAGCTCCATCCCCACTGATTTTTATTTTTAGTGTTTCATCGCCAAAATCAAACTCTGGATTTTCCTTTTTAAAAGCTGAAATTTGCTGCAAGAGAAGTGATTCAAATGATACTTGTGCACCTTCATTTGTTCCAGGAGTAGGTGTCACATGACAAAGTTTGTCCAGATCATTTCTGCATTGTTTAATCAGATAAGATCTTGGAAGACCATTTTCAATCATGCTAAATTCGTGGTAAAATTCATCACTGACACAGAATTTATCAAGAAGATAAAGAATTTGTTCAACTTTTTCCATGTCGGAATCGTTTATGTTAGTAACAGGATTTGAACATTCGCCTGATTTTTGTGCTTTGGTTTCAACATTTACTTCGTATGTTTTCCCTGTGTCTGCCTCTTTAACTCTAAGTGATTCAACATGAAGGCCAAATGCTTGTGAAAACCACAAAGCTGTTTCAGCTCTAGTCAGGAAAGCCTTCAATGTGGGCTGTCTGTTCTTAGTCTCAGAAATTTTTTTTCCATTGTAGGAAAACCCTTCATCTTTCTCAAGGCATTTGATATACTCTTGAAGTTGATTGTTGGTATTTTGAAGTTGACATAGTTCCTTACCCATTCTGTTGATAGTGTCCTTCATTTCATCAAAAAGGTTTTTTTTTTCTGCCTCCAGGTTTGCATGTGCTGCTTTCCATTCTTGTAGATCATTTTGTAGAGAAACTACCTCATCTTCAACCTCTTGAAAAGAAGCTAATTGGTCTTCATGTAAATGAAATTTCAATGTTTTCTCATCCAATTGCTCCCAGTTTCTCTTACCTTTATTTGTGCGATACAGTGATAGAACATTTGCTGCTCTTTTTGCAAACTGCTCATGGACATTTTGGCGTGTACCCATGTCATCTTTGATTACAAATGCATGTGCTGGTGTACACATATCAATTAAATCTGGAAACATTAGCTTTCTTCCATCATCGACATAGTAAAACTTGGCCTTCCCATTGCTTTTGGTATATAGAATTCCCTGGAGGCCTCTATAGTTCCAGAGGAAGTTGATATTCTCAGAGTTGTTTGTAGTTTCTAAAAGAAAATTAAAAAAAATAATCAATAAAAACAAACATACTCTCAGGCATAAATCAATCAATCAATGGACAGTATAGAAGAGAATCCTGGCTTTATACACTGTAAATAATCATATTTACTGAATATATATTTAAAAGAAAATTAAAGGTGAGTGAGATTTGAACCCACAAAAAAAGTATCCACTGAAAAAAGGAGATCCTGTTGATAATAAAGTGTATGGTAGATCACAAAATAATGAGGACAAAAATGATGTATTTTGCTCTCACATCACCTTTTTTTAGCTGGATAGACTGGCCTTCATCAGGGTCATGTTAAGGCCTCGTGAAGTACATTTTATGCAGCTGAAATGTTGGTGATGATTATATATATATATATTTTTTATGTTATGTTACTTTGTATCTTTCATCTTATGGATATTCCCTTCCCCTTTCACTCTCTACCACCCCTACCTTCTTATCAAGGAATCACCAGAGAAGCTTAAGAAAATATACCAAAAAGTTTACAAGGTTGTAAATATCAGGACAAAATTACTCACCTTCTTGATGAGAGGAATTAGCATCTTGACCCGCTGCTTGAAACTTTTCTTGCTCCCTCACAAGATAATACCACTCTTTAATGGTTGAATATGCCAAAGAAATTGTTAAGGCTACCTTTCTTGTTGCTATGTTTCTTGCATATTGCAAAGATTTATCTACAATATCGATTTTCCAAGGTTGAAATGATTTATTTGGTGGTAGTTCAGACATGGCATTTATAAATATTTTATTTTCCCAAGATTTTCCCGCAATCTTCCCGCTTTTTTCCAAATCCTGCCGGTTCTCATGTTCAGCGGCTTTCCTATTGCAAGAGGGAACACCACTGACCAAGGAAACGAGGAAAAACAAAATGGCTGTCGAAGAGAACGAAAACAGACAGGAGCAACGGCCATTCTTGCCTCAGTGTAATGGCTCTCACTTCGTTGATGACATTTACAGAAAAGAGCACTTTTTATCTTGAAATGGCACTGCCTTAGCTGCTGTTTATATGGGAGAAGATATCTTAATTGGCGAGCTTTTCATCTTATCTTTCGAATGCAATGCTGGGGAAATGTGTCGGTACGACGATCTTTGCATCAAGAGCTTAAGAAAATATGAAGGTAACCACCATTTACAGAGACTTATGGGAGAAAGGTACGCTTATTTCTGAGGTTACGTACCAGTAAAAGGCACTGACTAAAACAATTTTATCATCGCATGTTGTTCGAATAAACTGTTGTTTATACATTGTGTTTCGCATTTTTAAGCTGGGGAAAGCTGTGTTTTAGGCAACATTAGCAAAAACTGGCAGAGTTTACATTACTCTCCACACTCTCTCTATGTTCGGCCGCCATATTTAAATCCACATGTGTGCCCCCTGCGCATGCTTGGCAGCCATGCTGTATGGAATTTCTGGCTATGACTTCTTTGTAAGAAACCTGGACGCGAGCGTGGAGCGGAGTACAAAGAGAGGAAAGGGACCCCGCAGAACACGCTACATACAATATTGCACGTGGGCACATGCACTTTTGGTGAGAACTGAGAACTTATTGTTGTTTAGCTTTAGGTTACCGATGTTCGCCTTGCAAGAGCATGTGCCATATTTTAAGCTATCGCTTCGTTAATTTTCCTTTAGAGAAAAGAAGTTGGCCCTGAAGGTGCCGAATATGCGTTCCCAGGGGTCGTTTTATCATACATAAGAAAAAGTGTTCCAGGGGATGTGAAGGGAGAGCTACGAGAGGTTTGTCGGTCACTTTTAATTCATCAAACACCTTTACTTCTGATAAACAACAACACTCCTTTGTTGAATTTGATCTGTCAATAGTAATGGTGAACTTCGTGTTATTATTGATTACACAGGATGCTTTCAAAGTTACCCTCCAGGAATTTTGTTCAGCACTTGACCTTCCATCCAA
>NC_138154.1:8419280-8589280 GCF_964199315.1 Orbicella franksi
AGCATCACTGGTCTGAAAAATGCAAATTAGAATCAGATGCAGATTACAATCATTTATAAACAGTTTTTCCATCTTTAAAGTGCCACTATGACGAAAATCACATCCTTCAAATCGGAGCCATTTTAAGACATAAACAAGTAGTCTGTACAGGAGTAAAAATGCTGTTTACTCTTTTCAAATATCTCTTTTCGTTCCAGAGATATTCAAGTTTTTAAAATATGCAAATTAGCCAAGTGATGATGTCATACACTCAAGCGAATTTTGATCAAATATGATAACCAAGGATATCTCAGTCAAATTGTATCAGAAATGTTTGATTTTTTTACAGTAAGATTCTTCTAGAAGTGCTCTGCAATATGGGCTTAACAATTTTTGTTACCATGGCAACATACTGGGTTCCAAACCTCCATGATATTAAAGGCTTTTCTGACCACCTTTAGTGTTCTATATTGATATTTGCCAATGGTGCCTCATCTGCATAATCCAGCAAGCATAGCAATACATTAGGTTGAGTTCATGGCCTTGTTTAATGTTTTCGAAGCTTAAAATCACTAAAATATTGAAATCAGGCTAGCGGGGACTGGAAAAGAGAGGGTTGCCATGGGAACAGAAATTATTATAGCTGTAGGTATGTTGCATTTAGAACTATTAGCCTACCAAGTTTCAATGGTTTCTGCTGCAAAGTGACCAAGATAGTGCTATTTATATAGTTGACGTAATATTTGGTTGAGTGTATGACGTCATCAGTCATCTCATTTGCATATTTTACTCATTTTGCAAACTTAAATATCTCCAGAACCAATGCAGATATTTGTAAACAGTAAATGGCGTCTTATCTTTCTTAGAATTCTATGTGATTAACCTAAAAAAAAATCAAGGGGTAAAAATTTGATCATAGTAGCACTTTAAGTAATATCCCAAAGGTGATCTGAAAGACAGTTTTTTTTACTAACAGTTACATTTTGAGCGAAACAGTTTTCTTTTTTGTGATAGATTTCCCTCTTAGTCAATTTCCCTGTTTCATAATTATGAATTCAGTTATAGCTATGAATTCAAGATTAATATACATGTATTAGCCACATTCACACCTCCAAAGGACGTCCATCAAGCTTAATTTTAAACTCCATGTCTTATGTGTCACATGAATGAAGATGTTACTCCCTTATTGCCCATGCAAGAACAGAACTGAGGTCCACTTGGCATGCATCAAAATCTGCATCAGTAACTTTACCAATTTTCAAGGTTTTTCTAACAATGGTGAAGACTAGTTTCTTCACTGCTTTCATCTCATTCTTTGATAGAAGCACAGGTGTATCATCAGAATGCTGAAGAAAAATGAAGAGTAAAGGTTGAGTCAAAAGAAATTCTGTTTTTAATTAACCAATGCTTTGCATATGGTTAATTTTGCTGAAGATATATTCCTTTGGTCAATTCCAGCTGCACCCATCCCCTTCCCCCAGAGCGATAGTGGGACATTTTCTTGCACTGTCCATCCTGAGGGTTAAGCATTAACCTTCCACCAATTATCTCAGGGCATTTGACCATGGTCCTTTTTCACTTTACAGCATTGTGGCTTTGTGGCTGGCAAATACTGTGAGGATCTCACTGAATATGTGAAGATAGGACATAAATGTAAATGGATGCTAAGTCTGCAGCATGATCTATTTTTCACAATTACCGGATAAAAAAACCGAGTTAGGACTTAAAGAGCCTGTTACCCTCTTCTGCGTGTGTGCGACAATTTGATTTTTGATCCGACAACCCGGTTTTCAAAGTTAGAAAAACCTTTCCCAGTTATAGAAATGTTAGTCAAGAAATTATTTGTCATTTGTTGAGGGTTTTCACAGCATATGAATTTTAGCAAAGAAATTTGATGCCCTCAGGGGAAGGTATATGAAGCAGCTTGTTCCATACAAAGGGTCAAAGGCAGGACAATGAGGTTTCCAGAGACATTTGAATAATAAATGTTTGTCTTTCATCCCACACAGTCTGTGGTACTAAGTCGTATGATTCCTATTGGTTAAAAGCTGTCCAGTGTCAATCAAAGTCAAGCATGGGCATTATAACACGGTACCTTCATTTGGCCTGGATTTGCTCAGATTTTAGTGAAAATAAAGAAAGAAAAACATGATTTAATGTAGTTTTGAAGCAATACCCAGGGGCATTTGAGAGGCCCTGTGAAGGTAAATTTTGACAAGTGGCATGGGCCAAAAAGTCACGACAGCACTCGAATAAAAGAGCGACAAACGACAACCATTGTCTTAAAAAAAGCCAACAGCGAAACCTTAGCTGAGAAGCACAGGAGATCCTAAAATTCCAACAAGTGACGCCAGGAGTCCTGGTAGGGCCTCACTTTGTCCCAGCATGGGGCATTTGCCGCTTTATTTTCAAAAAAACCCAATTCCCAAGGGTCAGCCAAGGGGAAGGGGCACAGCACAGCTGAAATTGACTAATCCATTGAGTGTTTAATTTTCTTTGTTTATGAATTTGGTTAAGCTTGATTTATTGAGAAATTAAAATAAAATTATTACAATATTACTACATTTTATTGCTAACATAAGTTTCATAAAAGCCCACCTAATGGAATATAAATTTAAATAAAACTAAGAATCTTAAGTAAAAGATAAAGAAAAAAACGTGACTTATATAGTTATATTGCACACAACTTACCCCACAGCCCTTTCCAAGTCCAGTCAAATTGAGCATTGTCTGCCATGCTGAGTCAGGCAGCCTTGTTTGAAGCTTGAACTAAAGGAGAACCCAGTCTGGAACTCTCATGCTTTTAAACAGGCAAGTGTGGGTTTCTGGAGATAACAGCTCGGACAGGCCTTTCTTGGCACCTTTCAATTCCATTACCAAGTCCATGACCTCTGAAATGATATTCCACACTTCCTCTTTCTCATCATCGCATCCAAAAACGAAGCTGTTCCCCAGAACACAAGCTATTGATTCTTGGTACTTCTTGCATACATCGCTGCACTTGTTTAGTATTTGTCGTTTCTTGGTTGTAGATCCCAAGCTTGGACTGTTCTTTGTGCTTTCGATTGAACTGCACGAAGATGATGACGATCATGATGGTGTCGAGGAACAGCAAGGGGATCCCGGATTGGAAGAGAATGAATCACTTAAGGTTGTTTCCATGTTTGAATGAGGATCGGAAATTTGCTTTTGAGGACTTTTTAACTCCAGCACAAGGAAATCAATTTTTGCCTTTTTCTCCGCCAGTTCCGTACCAAGCTGATCAGAGCATGTTTGGGATGGCAAGGCTTCACCGCCAGAGGGGAAGTCCTTCGCATCATGGAGCTCCAAGTCCAACATGATTGAGTTGAGCTGGTTAACAACTCGCTTAAGTGGAGGCGAATTAACAAGTCCATCTGGTGGGAAGTCCTTCTGACGTAGAAGACCACCTATTAGTCCGAAAGTAGAAGCTATGTACAGAACACTTGGCATCCTTTTGAAGTTTGTGGAGTTCACCGATTTGGTGGGCAAAAGTTCCCCCACTACTACCTCTTCGAAGCTCGTCAGGAAATCTTCTAAGTATCTCATTTTTTGAAAAATCCGTCAGATGGGTTCCACAGATATCCTACGTGACAACATGTCAGTGCTTTTGAGGATCAAGTGATGCGCTTGTAACCCTCAAAAGACTCAAAATCTTAAACGAAGGCAAGGTTCCTGTTGATGGTTTGACTGCCTCCATGCCGACGCTTTGAATGGCTTGCAATTCAAAAACATGATGCTTTCAAACTTGAAAGTCCCGCCAAAGTAGAATATTACTTAGTAAGTAATAATTTAACTTTCATGCAAGGTACAGATCATGCGATCGCTCTGGGTAAAATCTGTACATTTGACAGATGGATGTAAACAATGAACAGACCACAAGCACAGTACTGGAAACTAACCTTTTAAATGCTTGCTTGAATATACAAACGCGGAGCGACAAACAAAGCATAAAAAGATTACCGCAAAGTGTTCCTCTTTTATCTTCATTAAATGCTTACTTTGACAACATTTATTGCCTTGCAGAAGCTATATGCTTGTTGCCATTCAGGAAAATGAGGTGGCAACTCAGCAATGCGTTATTGCAAGCCTGAGAAACGATTTCAGATTCAAACCCTTGGCCTGTGTGTCAGCGCTGTAGTTCTCAGAAAATTAGCCTGCTCCCAATGTATGGATTTCGAAATGACTATTTGTTTCCTCGCGTTCGATAGTGTGTCCCACGTGGATTCTGGGCATCTGTTTTTAGTTGTATGCCAGGAGTAGAATAAATAATTAATTTAGTGGCATCTAATCAAACACCTTTCTCAAGCATACTGATAGATGTCTCTTGCCTACCGAGATACACCCTTGCATCATTTTATGTCTCCTGCAGATAAATTTTTTAGTAAAGCTCGTCATGTTTGAGATGCACCTCCTTCATGGCTGCTGATGAGCAGCTCAGTGGCTTGCAAATAGTATATTGCACACAGGCAGAGAGTCTTAATTTGCTGATTTGGGAAAAACTGCCATTTGCCTTAGGGGGGTAAAGAGTTATAGGCAGTACCTAGTAAAAGGTGTAGTTGATGAGGCATGAATGTTGTACACCTATTGGGGAAGTAACATTTTAGTGGGGGCAACTGGATTTCAAAATACTTTTGATGACGTGCTTAAATGCTAAAAATAAGCTAATGAATATGCTACATAATGTTAACAAGCCAATGCACAACCCCTGTGCCCGATTTCTTGACAGAAAATACCAGATTATCATAGGATGGTATTATTGATGATGACTGAAAAACACACTTATGCAAAGAAAGGTACTACTTTGTCCATGATTATTGGGCATTTGCTTGATACCATTATTTAGCATCAATTGATGAAGAGTGAGTTAACAACATAATATTTATTTAGCTAGGTGCTGGAGGAAGATAATTTTCGGGCCTATGGAATGACTGGTGTATGGTTTGCTGATGACAAGCAGGAAGATGAGCTCTTCCCACAACAAATATTGAGCTATCCTCCCTCTGATTTATTCGCAATCTGTGTAGACACAAAGGGTGATTCCATGCATCTCAATCTTCATCAGCATCCGGTCTGTTATCAAATGAGGGATATGCCTCATCCGAATATTGTCCATTCAGTGTCCAGTAATGGAATGGTAAATCTGAGTCCATTCGTTTGGAAAACTCCCTGATTAAAATAATAATGAATGAAAGTTAGCACGAAATCATTTCAGATCTGCTAAAATGTGGCTTGTAGATACCTCTAGTGATAAAAGTGGCACGAATTTATTAATATGCAGGGTTGCTCCATAAAGCTTTAAACCTTAAAAGGTCGAATAATAAAAGCAATCCACATAAAATTCCTGGGATTCCATGTTATGCTGTATCTAACAATCGTTTTGTTTCACTACTTGTTGTATTAATGTAAGTAACAAGATTTTATTACCTGATGCTCTTGGGCCAATATGCTTGAACTGCTTTAAGGTAAAGATAGAACCCAGATAACAATGACAAACACAGAAGTAGGACTCAAGGTCATCTGTTTCAGCAGCCAAGCGATGGAGCTTTTGACTCTCCATGTTTGTGGTTACTTCAATCACTGTCTCTCGGGAAAAACCCCATATGCCTCCAACAGGCCTTTTTAGAAATTAAAAAAAGTACATCTTTCAGAATGATAAATACAATGCTTGCAATAAAACCTGTAACAACATGTATCACAGCTAAAATAAAATGATTTACGTATTTGGTTGACTGCTAGTGAATTTCCAAACCAGAATTTAAAGCACATGTAGGAAATTTCTAAACAAATCAGCAAGAGTTAAATTGCTTGATCATGAGTAATAATGTTTGGTAAACAAATTGCAGTACTTAATTTTCTTCCAAACCAGAATTTAAAGCAGATGTAGGAAATTTCTAAACAAATTAGCAAGAGTTAAATTGCTTGATCATGAGTAATAATGTTTGGTAAACAAATTGCAGTACATAATTTTCTTCTGTGGGTCAATGCTTCTTTTGTTCTTTACCTAATAGCAAACAAAACAGTATTTAGCTTTGTTACATCCTCTTCTGAAATTGCCTTTAAACAAAGGAAGGAAGCAGGAAACTTGCAGCGCAACCCTGGTATTTTAGGATTTTAATGGTAAATAGACCTGTACTAATAAAAACCAGAATGAATTCCGGTACTAGGCACATGACAACACAGCTGTCCAAGCATGCAAATAAAATTTCACAAAGCTTAAACATCCAATATCAAGTAGATGAAGATAACACAACATTTAGAAAAATAGCTATACCTGTTTATGTCAATGGCTGAAAAGTCTTAGCACTCATCATACCAAGGCATCCACTCTTCCAAGATGAAGTTCAACATTTGGTAGTTGAACCTGCATCACTGGAGCTGACTCAAACCCCGACCATCAGAAGACTCGTGCCACTGAGCAACAATCCTTACATAGTTTGCCTCTTTAACATTGCTATGCCTCTGAAGTGAATCATGATGTCATGATCAACACGATCTGACAGGAGATGTTCTGCATCCTTTACACTTTGGCATTGGTTGGCAACTAGGGCTGCATGAGTAAGACCACTGAGTGGGTCAGCTAAGACATCCGAAAAGGCCTCATATCCACCATCTCTGATATGTTGAGCAATTGTCTTTAGGAGATGGTTGTGATCAGCACGATCATGTCAAACACTACTGGTAACAGGGTCAACCTCTAGAAGGTACAGATGTTGAGTGAAATCCACTCCATCTTGGAATTTCCTTACCCTGTTCCTGAAAGTGTAGGCTGCAACCAAAGACCTCAGCTTGTCAAGAAGGGATTCAGTATTTTTTTTGGAAAGGATAGGGAGTGTATCCTGCAGGGACAAGCTTTCCTCTTATGTATGTGACAGCATCCTTCACACTTAGCCCACTATGGACCAACTCATCAAGTTGCAAGACCACATGGTCTGGAATGGCACTGCTGGGTCTGGCAACAATAGGACTCCCATCTGCTGCAGCTTAAAATAATATATCATGGACTATATAGAATGTGTTGATGAACAAAACCCCACAAACAATGATCAATGCCATGCATGCATTATTTTGAAGCTGCCATGAGCAATGCTTGATCGGACTAAGAATTTGCTAGTAAACAGGACAAGAAAAAACCCAGGTCTGACTGCCCAGGGCAAGTAACTTTTGCTCTTGAGTAAGTGAAAATGGAAGATTGGTGGTCCAGTGGGCAAGTAAAAGTAGACTCAATTGAAAAATGATATGCAAGATGAGCACAACAATGAGTTGAAAGCCTGGAATAATTTTGAATCCATAGACATGCAGTACCTAGTAAATGAAGTGGTTGATAAGGCATAAACATTGTGCACCTATTGGGCAAGTGATTTTTTACCGGGGGCAACTGAAAAATGGGATGTACTGGCCCACTGGGCAACTGGATTTTAAATTTTTATTTTAAACTGTTTGACATCAGACAATAATAAAGACAAATGAAACTATATACATCTAGGAAAGTTAAAACATATCCATACTATTTTTATCAGTACTGCATTTATGTACAACAACTTACTGTTGGTCAAAATCAGCATTTCTAGCAAAGTGTCTTGTCTCAACTTTTGTACACTTTCCCAGGCATCATGGATTAGCTGCCATAAGTGAAGAGCCCTTGTTTCACCTCTTGATCATAGAGAACAGAACTCTCCATCTGTAACAGTGCCTGCAGGAAATAGAAAATAGCAATAACAAATAAATTATCCCAGAATGTAAAACTGTGTGTTAACACCAGAACTAATCTTTATAAACGATAACATGAGGTAAAATTGGTATAAACTGTTTGACATTGCAATATTGATTTAATTTAGACATTCTGCTTTCCAAATATTCAACAACTTATAAATTCACTAGCATTTAATATTAATTTTAGTTCTTTTATTTAATTTTGTTAAACTCATCCAAGTCAATATTAATTAATTACAGGAAAAAGACCCGCTTTGTAAAACAGAAGTGAATGAAATTTTGAGCCTGACTTCCACTCATATCATGCTTACCTACAAGATTTAGTCCTCTCTCTTGCATTACACTTTTTACATCCTTGTTCAGATCACGAATATACTAGACTACGAGTAGTCCCTCTTTCGCTTAGTCCGTCGTGCGTGACGCGAAAGGAAACCATGAGAAAAAATGGCCATGCGAAATCCTGGAGGCGAGGAGCTCACGAAAGGAGGGACTACCGCCTAAGCCCAAGAGTTTGAATTATGCGTTACTCTCACAATGCAAAAATATGATTGGCTTATGTTGGGAGCGTTGACATGTTGTCAACATTCGAGATGTGTGTGACGTGATGCAGGAATGTTTTGGAACTGAAGCAAATCGAAGCGGTACCAGAGCAAATCGAAGCATTCGAATCGTGCTTCGCAAGCCATGATTTTCTTGCGAATTTGCCAACAGGCTTTGGAAAGATTTAAATTTATCGTGATTTGTTTGGCAAAGCTTTCTGCCTTCAACCTGACTGTGAGTGTGTTAGTGATTTTGCCGCTCAACAGCATCGTCCAAGTCAGCGAATAAAAATTCATTGAGCTTGGCCTTTCTGCCATCCATTTGAAAGATTGAACCGGACTTTCACTTGAAACCAGACATTCACCTGCAATTTTCCACTGCTATCGGCAAACATTTCACTGCAGCTGGATGATCTCCTATGTCAAATACATAATAAATTCTCGGTTGAGACTCTGCATCTGAAATTTTCGCAATAACGTTTAGATTTACACTTGCAGACGCAGTGAAAATTGTTACAAGATGCCTCATTCGCTGTCGTTTTGAAACTTCTTTGGCAGTTTCGCTGAATGAACACTGAACGAAGATATACTTCTCACAGCATATGCTTTTGCCTGGCTACTTGAAGGGTAAAGTAGAGCAGTTTTATTCAAGATATCTCCCGGAGTTACTGACAACAGGTGATAATAATAGAATGTCAAGATGAGAAATCCTACACTGAAAAATCACTCGGCTGTGAAAGGGCAAACTCTTGGGCTTAGGCGGTAGTCCCTCCTTTCATGCGCTCCTCGCCTCCAGGATTTTGCGCAGCCATTTTTTTCTTGCAGTTTTCTTTCACGTCATGCACGACGGACTAAGCGAAAGAGGGACTACTTGTAGTCTACGAATATACTGGTCCCTCAAACATCAGTAAGGACCATATCTAATCGGCAGGGCATACGGCTTATGGCTCCTTTTGTCAGAGAGTAAACAAAATAAACTTAGGTGATTGAACAATGGAGTCACACTTAATTACTCTGGTGCATGATCTAGATCACACTGAATTAATCAGTAAAGTAGATAAATCATTGTAAAGTAGATTACTTGTACTCTTCCTGAGAGAAATCTCACCTGACTAATTTTCTCTTGCATGGAAGAGGACAATTTAAGGGCAGAAGCACTGCCACCATGACCTTTGAGTCCTCTGCACCTTGCCATGTGAACTAAAAGCAAAAAGGAAAATTGTAAAACTAAAAAAATTTCTCTTCAAATGTGTTAGTTAGGAATGGAAGAGTTGCATCTTGTCCTCCCTCTTCCAAGTCCTCTATGCATTTAAGGACTTCAGTAGTCCTAGAAACAGTCTCATCTGCAAAAAGGTGCAATTTTTAAGAGGGAATAACAGAATAGTGATGAGTATAATTATAAAAACTTATATGCAGGTTTGGAGACTTAGGTTTGACAACATTCACACTTGCAGCTAGATGATGCCTGCCAAAATTTGCTATTGGTTCTTATTTTTACACTGGTGTTTACATGTGCTGTAACTGTCTAGTGACTACTAAGCATACCTGTGACTACTCCTGCAGTGGATAGCTCGTCATTAACATATCCATCTGAAATGTCAGTTAATACAAAATGTATTAAGTAAAGTACATGTGGACCCGTTGTGACCCCCGCAACAATATAACATCCATACACTCGTCATTATACTATGACAACATATATCTAAATAGAAACAAGTATATCTGCCACTTCTTTATGTCTACATTGTAATGGTGCATGCGTCATAGACACCCTTGCTAGGCAATATCTAACATTTTCTTGCAGAACCATACTGAGTCTGAAATGAAAAAAATACAAAGACTTGGTGCCTCAGCTTCACCTATAAGTGCCATGAGAGATTAAGTGTGACAAATCGATTATTGACAATAGCACCTAAACATACTTGAAGTTCTTCTGTTTTCCAAGCACATGACCTGTATACAGGTGGCCGCTAAATACAGGTTCACTAAAAAATATTCTCTGGGCGTGTTCTACTGATATGGTACTATACTTCAACACAATACAGAATGCATAATTAATTTCTTTAAAAACAGCTTCCCGTATGGGTACACATGGAAGCAGTTCGCACTCTCAACTTTATTTGTTAAATTACTGTTATAAAATTATATGACTGAGATAAAAACTCTTTGTCATTGGTTGAGAGCAGGTCTCTTTAGTGTTAATTTTTAATTTGCTCTGCAGTGCAAAGTAATACAGTGGCCTGTTCTCAACTTATTCAATCATGTAACAAATGAGTAATCGTTTGAAAGCTTGTGCAATTAAGGATTTACACTTTGAGTGAAGTTTCAAAATTCCTTGCAAATTGCACTCGCCCTTCAAATTGCACCCACATTCATAAGATTATCTGTACTAAAAATTAGGTCAATTAATAAAATAGGTCAACTTAGAAAGACATGATATTGATGACTTGAACAATAACTGTAGGTGTCAACTTAGTCACTTTAAGCGTACTGCTCACCATCAGCATGTTCATCCTCTGAGTCGGATGATATTGCCACTTGTCTGTTTGTCTCTTGATCTAGCCCGCGCAAAAGAGAAAAAAACAATCATTTTTATAGAGTAAGCTAGATAAGCCTGTGTAAATGGTTACATAAATTTGAAAAAATACGTCCCTTAACTCAGCATCATGTCTTGACTGATCGGAATCTGAAGAATCTGACCTGTCATATGTTGAAATTCAATTTGATTAACCAACGTTACAATTGGGTCAAATAAAACAAAACAAGCAAAACAGAACAAACAAAAAAGCCATTGTGTATTGATCATACCAAATGTTACGCCTGCAGCACTTGCCATGGCAGTAAGATGTCTTGTAGATGCTAAAACATTGTAGCAATTTAATTAGTACAGGAGAAAATACAATACCTATTTAAAGTTGAAGTGTCATATGTCCAAATATTAATAAAATGCATGTTTAATATTTTTTTTGACCATATGGTCATCTGATGGACATACATGTAACAAACCAACAAAACTTAACAAAGTGAATTGAAAATTAAAATGGGTCCCTTCCCCACCCGTAAAGAATGACCAATTCCTAAGTCCTTGAAACCTAAACATTTCTTAGGCAAGCAGGTATCATATGTCAGGAAAATAAATAAAATATGAAGATAAATATAGAATGGTAGTTCCAGATCTTGTCTCTTACCTCCCTTTCTTCGTGCTGTGGTCAAATGGATTGGTATGGATGTGGAGGGAAGCATGGCTTGGGTTACAGGTGCTGACAAAGATGATGGTGTGTCTGGGATTACTATGGCTGAAGATAGTGTGGCTGGGGATGCAAGGGTGGATGGTTGTGTAGCTGGTGGTGTGGTTATGGATGCAGATATAGCTGGTTGTGTGACTGGGGGTGCTGTGGACAAGGATGCGGATATAGATGGTTGTGTGGCTTGGGGTGCTGTGGACAAGGATGCAGATATGGATGGTTGTGTAGCTGGCAATGTAGATGAGGATCCAGATATGGATGGTTGTATGGTTGGGGGTCCAGATGAGGATCCAGATGTAGATGGCTGTGTGGCAGGAGGCAAGGTTACAGCTGAGGTTGTTGTTATTTCATCAAAAGAAGAAATATCCAAATTAACAAATATATATCTCATACATAATATTAGTGCTAGGCCTTTCCAGTATGGATCTAGCACAGTGAGTTCCTTTTTTTGGCAATCTGAAGGCTAGTTGGTATTGAATTTTTGAATTTAATTGGCTTTTGACAACCAGAAATACATGGCATATGACTGTTTTCAGGAATGGAAACAATCCATTTGGCAAAATCTAGAAAGAAAGAACCAGTCAGAGCTCTTGGATTTACCACACGACTAACTCTCCATATAATAATGTTTATCCAGCATAGTTTTTGTTCAACAGCTACATGCAGTTGCCCCAGACACAGTGAATCTTCTCAAATCACCATCCAGACACTTAGTTGGACAACATTTTTAGCCAGCCATTTTAGAGATAAGGTATAGTGCTTCAGTGTTCTAAAATAGGAGATGTGAGATAGGATGCAGTCTTCAACCAATCAGAGCAAGTGCATCTCTATAATAACCCAAGTAACTATACTACAACTGAAATCAGTTTCAATATTAATGTTATTAAAACAAAAGCCTGTACAAACCTGCATTTGGAGCAACAGGAAAATCGAACTGGATTCTTTCGAATTCCCCGTTAATTCAAAATCAAAACCATTTCCCGTGGATTTGCCCTTAAGTCATTTACTATCGACTGTTTCAAACTATTTTTCATTTCCCCTAACAGTTTGAAATAGCGGGGCCCCAACTGTATGTTTGAAATATGCTATGGAGTGAAGTGTGACATTTTGCAGAAGCGATCTTACAGTGTAGTACCGTACTAATAATCACTGTGAAGTACTTTCAAACAGATATAGCACATCCAGAGCTAGTTAATCTTAATCTAGCAAACATCAAACTCACCCACTAAGGTCTTTTCCAGCCAGTGATGGAAAGGCTCGGACCATGATGTCGCGTATCTCAGAGGCAGTGTAGTTCTTTGTGAATGCGATCTCCGCAACTCGCCTGGCGTTCAAAAGCCTTGTCATTTCAGCTTTAGTGGGAACCACATTAAGTCTTTTTTCCAAAAACACAACAGTTCTTTGGAATGCACGATTGCTGTGACTTGTTTTCGCAAACGCAGAGCTTCAATCTCTTAATAACACTAAGAAAGCACACTAAAAGGCATGCGGCTCTAATTCGTATGCGTGTAGGTAATGTTTGAAAAAGCGTACCCAGGGAACGAGAAAACTGATGCCACTTATAATCACTTAGGTGTTACAAAAGAATGCTGAACAGTAATTGGTTATTTGGGCTGACTCTTTGCACCTTGATTCAGAAAACATTATCTGTCTGCGGCTGAAAACTTTTTCCAACAGTTGGTTTTCATATAGCCATTAAAATTGCAATGTTTCATTTCAAGTTTTCCAATTCTCCGGATGCTGGACTGAACTGCTGTGTCTGGTTATTAGATTGCTTATGTAAATGAATTTCTCGCCAAAGAGTCACTTCCCTTGCCCAGACTTTGCCCTCATCTCCCTCCAGAGTATAGATTGCTCCCAGTGAAGAACGAGCTGGAAATAGTCAGTGTTGGCACTTAAAAGCATGGAGCAAAGTCATTTTTCTTCAGAGCTAAGGCCGTGCTACTGCCATGCTGAACTCAAAACATGTCAAAAGAACTCGGCAATGGTATGATAAAGAACGGTTTCAAATATTGAGTAGTCGCACTCGACCTAATTCAGCATGGTAAACTGACTGGTTTCAAATGTGATCCAGTCGAAAAGCTTGGCGTGGAAGGATGGAAAAGAAAGAGAACGTGGATAAATTTTTGAATTTGTCAGTAGCGAAATCAAGAAAAAGCCTGTAGAACATTGATGATTCATGTCTCATTCCTGAGACTTCGGTGTATTACCGGTGTTTCATAAGGCTTGTACGCACTTAGCTGACAACATTTTGTTTGGTTCTTGACAAAAAATGCCTTTTCGATTTGCTAATCGTGGCACACTGAAGAAAATTTTTCCATCAAGCAGAGAAAACCTAGAGATCCATGAAAATTTCCTGATTGACATTTTCTTTCAGGACGTGGCGTGCAATTGAAAAATCTGGCTGACTTTCCACCCCCGACAAAAATATTTCCTGTTCCCTGAGGCAATATGTCTGCGCCTTTTAATTTTAAGTTTGGAAAAGGCTTATCAAAATTTGGGAAGAAAAATCATGGTGCTTGGCCCACTTATATCCCGCTACTGCTGACAGATTTTTTCGCAATACAATCAAAATACGGGCCCATATATTGTAAACTATCCAGTGTAAACTCACCACTATCATGATAAATGTAAGTCAACACTAGAAATGTGACAAAAATTACACTGATTATAAAAAGCAAAAAAGATCCGTCATCTCCACTGCCCGTCCCCTTCTCCACCCTTAGAATCTTTCGTCCAGGTGAGAGACAGGGATGACTAAAAAAGTACAGAAATCCACAGCGATGGCAGGGAATAAGGCAGGGAATACGAACCAGGGTGCTTATATGTAGTTTCATGCCATGAGCTAATGAAAAGGTGAGATATTTGGGAGACTTTAATTTCGCACTGTGAATGAATAATATCTGCTCACTCTAGTTGTACGTGTGTAAAGCTTTTGTGTCAATAAGTCGAGCTGAAACTCTGAGCAATTGAAAGAGAACACGTTTATTAACCGAAGACAAGAAGCAAATACAATACAGACGAAGCAGGTAAAAGCAGTAACAAAGGTACCAAGCTAATTATACGTGAACCGCTATGAAAGTTTTACGAAAAGAAAGGAAAAGGTTATTGGTGAAAGGCAGATCAGAAAGTGTATTAAGTTGAGGGAGAAGTGAGTGATGTAGTGACTTTGGTGACTTATTGTATTATTTTCTTTAATTTCAAAGCCTAACAACCATGCTGAAGCTGGTAACCGTAGCGTGTGTCCACTCCGGTTGCCAGGACTGCTAGCAATGCTGGTTGCCACGGCAACCCTACTGGACTGCCTGCTCTTCAACCAGCTTATTTCAAGTGGCACCGCACTGAATGTAAATATTGTGCTTGACGGCACCACTGCCAAGCTGGACATTCAGTGCACCAACACTGGCTGCAAATGGAAAGGAAAATACGAGGACCACATGCAATATTCTAACGACTCTGTCACTTCCAACGATCAAATTCTCGATGATTCCCAACAGCCACTTCCCTCAGTTCTTGTCTTCTGTTTTGATGATCACCACGTCACCAACAGCAGGCATGTCTCCTCCAGCCCCTTGCTGTCCATGGTGTCTCTCACATAGACCTCACAGGTACTCCTTGGTCCACCACCTCCATATTGTTTCCTTGCACTTCAGTAAGTGCTTTGCAGGCCCGAAACATTTTTGGGCCTTTCGAGAAACTTTAATAAACAACTGCGAGGGGACTGGGATGGAGACAAACAACAGCCGAATGGATTCACGAGAGTACATGAGTGTTCAGATTGAAAAACACTCATGAATTGTTTGTCTGTTTACTTACGTGGCATAAGTACACAGAACTGGAGATGTTTTTGTTTTGTTTGTGGAATGAACTGAGCTCATAGTCTTCATAATGCAGTTCAGTGTATTCTACTTCTCTGCTTATGAAACTGGGCCCGAGCTGAACTTGAGCAAGTGAGGCTGGTTGAAAGTATTTGCAAATTTTAGGTGAGTAAGACTTGTCATAGATAAAATGTTACCCCTTTAATAGGTGACGATGACTGCAAACTGGCACATATTTACAAACAGCTTATTGGCACATGTTTACACATTTATCGCTTGTAAGTTACACGACAGTTTGTTCATATCAGTTGCTAAAAGAAAATTGTGTGAACACTGCCAAACTGTCGTTCAATACATTGCGAAATTTCTTGTACTTCCTGGCGAATTATCGTTTTGCTCACAAATTTTCTTTAGCTCAACGAAACTTAACTTTTCTTTCCCCACCAGAAGGGGGAAAGAAAATTTAGTGGGATAGCAGTGGCCCTGAACCCCCTTATTAATCTTCTCACAGAAAAAGGAGTCCAACCCCTAACTGCTGAGCAGAGATAACAATGGGGTGACAGGCCTGCACAACTCCCATCCACATGTAATAGCCGGTTAAAGCTTTGCTCTAACGATTATATCTTTTAGGGATCTGCCCCTTTTGTACGAGATAATAGGGGGATCTTTGAATATTCTACTAAGCAATGGTTGTTGTTGAATTAAATGCCAGTTCTGCATAAGTATTTGCTTTAAGTTAGGCACTGATGGGCGATATTGTGTGACAAAAGGCAAGATTCGTGTGTCTTGTTTACGTTTCTGTTGTAGGGCAGCTTTTCTCTCCTCAAATGTAATTTCTGCGAGAGTTGTTGAAACGAGTTTCAGGATACCCTCTTTCGATGAGATTTGTTTTAAATTGTGAAATAGCAGTTTTGAATGCTGTTTCAGAGGAGTTGGTTCGGAGAAGTCTGAATGCTTTGCCCTTGATGAAGCCCTTTTTGACCCCTGGTGGGTGGCAACTCGAGAAATTTGTGCACTGAAATGTTTCAGTAGCTTTGAAATGAGTTTTAATGTCTAGTCTAGACTTTTGTGCAAATCTTTCGCCTTTGTAAACTTTTGTGTCGAGGAATGTTGTTTCCGTGTCGGAAACTTCAGCCGTGAACTTGATAGTGGGATGGTGGCTATTTGCTAGTTCAATGAACTGCGTGACTTCGTCTTTGTTTATATTCCAGATAGAGAATATATCGTCAATATACCTTTTCCAGGTGAGTGGTTTTTGAGAGCTTTGATTCAAAATTTGTGATTCTACTTTTCCCATAAAGATGTTGGCAAAAGCGACTGCCATTTTTGTACTCATGGCTGTTCCATGTGTTTGGAGGTAGTTTTTTCCAGTAAACTGGAATGAGTTTTCTCGAAGTATAAGTTCAAGTGCTCTTTTAAGATATTGTGTTGGGATGGGGGATTCTCCTTTATAGTAAGATTTGTATGCGTTGCATACCGTTTCTATCCCCTCCTCTTGAGGTATATTTGTGTATAGGCTTGTCACGTCCATTGAAACGGATAGCGTTCCCTGGTACTCTCGTTTTTTCTATGAAATTGATGAAGTTCGTTGAGTCTTTAAGATATGACTCCTGTTCTTTTGCTATGGGTTGAAGGAGTTTGTCTACAAATGCAGACAGTCTCTCTGTCGGACCATCACACCCAGATTTATGGGTCTTCCAACCGGAGTTGGTTTGTGAATTTTTGTAAGCGTGTAGAACACTGGTATGCGAGGTGGGTTAGGTGTTTGACAAAACCATAGTTTGGTCATGTCATCAATATAGTTGTGCTGGTGGAGTTCCTTAACTAATTGCTGTACCCTTAGGGATGTCTCTACAACCATAGGACGTTCAAGGGGTTTGTAGTGTTCACGGTTGTCTAACTGGATTTGCCCTTTGAGAATTTTATCTTCAGTGTTTAGGACAACCGTTCGCGTTCCCTTGTCTGCCTTTTTAAGATTGATGTTGGGATCTTCTTGTAGCATTTTCAATGCCTTTCGTTCTGTGTTGGGCAGATCATCCTTAGGTTTTGTAAGTTGTACTTCAGCAAGCTGAACTTTGACCTCTTCTAAGTAGCTTTCAAGAGCCACTGATTGTTGAACCAGCGGAGTCCAGTTTGATTTAACATGGAAAGGATGCGGTTCGTTGTCTTCCCTGTGGAAAATGTATTGTAGGCGCATTCTTCTAGCGAAATGGTTGAAGTCCTTCAAAAGATGGCGCCTTATTTGTGTTTCATTTTCTTTTGGTGTGGGGATAAATTTGAGACCCTTAGCTAAAAAGTTAGTTTGGTCGTTTGTGAGATCTATGTTCGAGAGGTTCTTTATGTGTTTTTTGTTTGCCTCTGTTTGTGCATGTAAATGATCGGTTCAATCCTTTTTTCTGCATTCTTTTCGTTTTTTGTTTTGTATTTGGGATGGCTTTTTCTTCTCATGTTCCCATTTTATAATACAAGAGTCAGAGAGTAGACAGGTATAATCTCTCTTCTGTTCATTGTTGTCATCTAATAATGTAGACAATGACATGATTTCAGCTCTAAGTTCATCGATCCTTTTCGATACATTGTTTTTGTTTACAGTTTCTTTGGACGCCGAGCGTGCGAAAGCTGTTTTTTTGGTTACAATGTTTTTTGTTTTTTGTTGGCCTGAACTCGTTTTTCTTGTATGGCTGTGCGGAGGCCTTCGATGTTTCGATTGTGAAACCTTATCAGCGCTTGTAAATAGTCTTGCTCAGCTTTTGAGCGAAGACGTTTAATGTCTCTCTTGAAGTCATCATCTGCTCTTATGCGGGCTCTGGCTTGGTATTGTAGCGACTTTGGGCAAGTCTTTCTTTCTAGGTGTTTCTTCAGGGATTTTAGCCCTGCTTGGGAACGTTCAAGTTCCTGTTCCAGTTCGTCGGACTGATCGCGTTTATGTTTGCGGCGGTGATTTTCTCATATGGCTTCGCATTCATCAGTGCAGGTAATTTCTTCTCCATCAGTTGGTTCACTGTTAGATTTTTCCACCTGGTTTGTTTTGTCAGCCTGGTGGTTCACATTCATCTTCGTTGCTCCGTTGTTTTCATTCATATAACAGTCATTGCTGGTTTGAGCGTGGTCAGCTAATAGACCCTCTGATGTTAGCAGGCTCATGGCTGTAAAAACTCAGGCAATACCGCGGTTTCGATCCTTCTGGATCTCGTCAGTTGCTGATAAGGAGAGCGATAGAGGCCAATGCTCGGTATCACTCAGTTAATGGCTTGGCTTTTTCAGCTTTTATGCTGTATAGGAGGATCGAAAATTCTAAACTTTTATTGGCTGATTTGTCACAAGTGCAATGTGAGACAGCAATTTTTTCGATCCTATTGTACACAGCTTGATGCTGTGTTTTTTCTCATGGCTATAATGTTTATTTTGAGCATGTGTTGTAGATATCTTATGGGATAAAACAGTGGATGTAAGGACCCTTTCTTGTTCTAGTAGCTCGCCAAGTTTTGGTCACTGGCGTAGGGTATTTCATACTGCATTTTGCATTTTTATCCCATTTTTTTTGTAGTACATGTGGAGATTGTACTTTGTTCACATGCTATAATAAGATTTGTGTAAGCTTATCTAGATCTCTGGAGGAGAGGGTATTAAATCTTCAGCCAAATGATTTCACTCTTGTCCCAACGAGAATCTTTTGACTTCCAGCCACAACCATGGAAACAAAACCGAAAGAGGGTCTGTTGCTCATGGGTTCTACTTGGAGATTAAAAAGAAACATAATAGTAAAAAGTACAAAGCTTCACAGAACCACAGCATCTCTCTTATTATCACTTGAAATAAATGTAGTGTAATAGCTGAGTTTATAGTTTATGAAAACTTTTAAAATGCCTTTCACTGATCCCAGCTAGAAACAGTAGTGCATGAACAGCATTCTTTCTACATAGAAATGTACCAATATCTGTTCACCTTTCAAAGAGATACGCACAAAAATATAAGTACCACTTATCTTTAACTCAAGAAGAACTTTAGACAGATCAACTACAGGCAACAGCAGTAAATTAATTCACTTGTATTCTTCATCAATAACAAAGCACTTGTGCTACATGTCTAGAATTAAAGAGAAAGGCTTCAAAGAGAAACAAATCTCACTTCATGAAAAAAATTGTTGCCTGGCAACAGCTCCAAGACACAGGATCATTTAAAGCTGAGTCTGCTATTACTAGCCTGATGAAAAAGGCTTCATAGAGAAACATAATTCCCACTTCATCAAATTTTTGTAACAATATTTTGTTTTTCTGAAAGAAACGTTAAAGCAGAAATGTTCTATAACTAAAATGTTGACACTCATGATGAACGGGAGTTGAAAACTGCTTTATGGATGGTGCGTAGGATGGTGGCAAGCCTGTAGCAATCAACTTTGCCTCTGGCAGGCTTGACGGTCATGGGAACAAGGGCACTCAAATCTTCAATCCACCAACCTTCCCCTACCTCCAGCAAATAAAGTCCACCACCCTTGTGCTTATACCACTGGAGAGAGACTTGGTTGCCTGGCAACAGTTCCTGCATGCAACCCACTAACACACAAGGATCATTTAAAGTGAAGTCTTCTATTACTAGCCCGACGAAATCTCCCACCGAAACATCTGATTGGTCGTCAGACCTGGAGTTTTGTTCACCGTCATCATCCTCTTGTTCCATTTCCACCTTGTTTCCATTTTTTTGATTGGCAGTGCTATGGTCATACACTGTAGGTACTTTGCACCTGTTCTCGTGAGTGTCTCAGGGCAACTCCCAAGCTGTCCTTCATGGCATCATCACAATTGCTGAAAATACAACAAAAAGACATGAGACTTATGGAAACATGATGGATGATTAAATTTCCAACTGAAGTTTAGTCTGTTGTATTCCTCTTTACATTTTATCCAGACTGTAATGTTTACATGTTGAAATTGTATCCAATGTTCATTTATTGAAATTATTCTGTGTACAGTCTGGGTTGCTGCGATTAGTTCTTCGCTATTTGCAAGCCAGCGTACTAATAACTTAAGTGTCTGCTTTAAATAAATAAAATGTGAAAAAAACTTGAAAAGTTGAAAACTTTGAGCTAGCTACCTTTCTTTAATATCGAGATAGAACATATTGGCAGGAAGCAATTGCCCAAGGTTTTCAAGTGCAGAATTCGCAACTGACTGTAGCTTAGCAAGGAGGTTTGTGTCAAATACATGTATCCAAATTTTATTTCATATTGCTTTATTTGTTAGGATTAGTGTGCCATTTGGTTGTGCTAGTCAGATTTTCAATTTCCAGTAAACAAGCCATCCTACCTTTAGGAATACGTCCAAGACCCGAAGGCAGACCATAGACCGTTCACACTAACTCCGCAGCCCACCAATTTCAAAAATAAACCTCCTATATGCCTGGAAAATGCACTGCTGGAGAAAGGCTCCCCCTTGATATTCTGAAATAACAGAGGTAGATATTAGGCAATGACAACAATAACCACAATAATAGTGATTAATAACAATGACTTCTTTTTACTTCTTGTCTCAGAAACACAAGTTCCATTCAAGCAGTTTGTTTGTCAAGGGCGATATTTGAAATTCAATGTGCACCTGTGATACACTTGAAAATAATGTTCATTAAATCCACTAGCCAAACCTTAATTTTTACAGGGCTGTGGCTAGTTGGCCCTTGTTAGTAACGCATTAGATAAGAAAATTTACTGCACTTGAACCCACCAAAAAGAGGAAGTCATTTTTGCTGTCAGGGCTGCAGAGGTCTGGCCTAAAGTCCTTGACGTATTGCTTGAGTAGCCGACACAGTTCTCTGTCCATCTGCAGGAGGGCAGAGGCAACATTAGTCATTAGCTTCCTCGAGAATCACTCTGAAGAAAAATAGACAGTGTCAGGCTCAAGCAGAACCAAAGTTATGTTGAAAGCTCCCACAAAAAGAACTTAAGCACCAAGCTACGATTGTCACACAATGCTTCATGTCATTGTATGTGAAATTTGCCCTGGCTTGTGCTTGTAACCTAGGCAGAATAGAGTTGTGGTTGTTTTCATTGGCCTGTGAATCATAGCATCAACTTAAACAGTGCTGTTCACACTACTAACCTCCAACTCGACCTGATCATGCCCAGTGAACTTCCGCGTCTTGTATGTGGATTGTGACTGCTCCAGAATGCTGCAGACGAGTGACGTTTTGTTCGGGATAGTCACTTGCACAAAATGGAACCTGCAGGTTTTCAGCGTGCAACATTTCTAAGGTTCACATCTCCAAGCCATGAGATTGTGGGATATTTGTGTACAAGGCGATCAGCAATATTTCTGCGGCCTCATGACCTCTATGCCTCCTGCCCCTGGCCACCTCAAAACGAGACCTCTGCAGCCAGCAAGCTTCCAAAATCTTGTCCCTGAAATATGCAAGGCAGTCAGTAACCCTGCACTGTAGAGAAATCTTCACATAACCGGATTTCAGTTAGGTCGAGCTTTGTGTAATTGCTTCATTTAAGTTAATGAGGCAATGATAATCGGTGGACCCTTGCATTTTGTAGTGGTGACAGGATCTTTCATTCACAGATAGTCAAGTCTATCTTAAAAATAATGTAAAATGCATACTTGTTACAGCAAAAGTTACTTAAAAGAAGTGCAAACATTTGAGCCCAGAATTCGTCGGCAAAAATGCTCACCCAATCAGCAAACTGTTAGCCAGACAGCTCAAATGTCACAGTTGCCTTGCATGCAACAAAACAATAGCCAGGGGTGTTTGCCTTGATTGGACAGGGGGGAAAAGAAAGGTACCATAACCATCGTCTTAAAACTAAAGTGCATAGAACAAACTTAAAAGATGTGCGAACGTTTGAGCACCACATTTGCCAGAGAAAGAGTGCACGCAGTCGGCACACTGTTAGCCAGACAGCTGAAATGTCACAGTTGTCTTGCATGCGACAAAACAATAGCCGGGCGTGTTTGCCTTTATTGGACAGGGGAAAAAGAAAGGTACAGTAACCACTGTCTTACAACTAAGGTACATAGAACAAACTTCAAAGAGATTGGAACATTTGAGCCCAGTGTTCGCCAGGGAAAATGCTCAGCCAATCGGCAAACTGTTAGCCAGACAGCTGGAATTACACAGCTGCCTAGCGCACGACAAAACGATAATCAAGTTCATTCATAAATCAAATACTTTCTTAATTCCCGCAAGAAGAAATTAAAGACTTTCTGGTATAAGATTTCTGGGTCCTAAATTTTTCAATTCATTAAATATCAATATACAAAGTGTTGCTGACATTTCTTCGTAGCTGATTCACCACTTGTAAATAATACTTTTTTGCTGCTTGCAAATACTGAAATTCTCTGAAAATTACTTTTTTCATCTCTTTAACTCCCATTTTTGTACATTGAGTGTCTGTTTGTATGTATTTATTAGAATTTTTTTCTGGCAAATAAATAAACTGTTCAGCTGAGCAGACTATAAAAATAAGAGCAAAATGTTTTTCATTGAATAATAACAAAGTGATTGCATTATGCAATGTTAGGTTTCAAGTTTCTTTTTGACCTAGTATGCAAATTTGTGTACAGTTTTTCAGCACAGAATACAAAATTTGTCCTCGCTCCAGTGGCTTTTGGTGCAGTCACAAACATCTTTACTCAATTTTAATTGTACTAAAGACTTGTTTTTAAAATAGCAGGAGTACATTCGGCAAAAGATGCAGTGCAAAAATATCACAATCTTGTAGTCCCTGCTGGAATGTAATTCTATATTCTGTTCTAAACATACTCTGGAAAGCCTTGGCAACTCCTTGCACGATTTTTCAGTAAAAGACAAAAGATTTTCATCGATTAAGGGTTTGGTACTGTAATAAATAAAATCAAAAGTTTTGAAAAGACTAAGTGGGCGACAATTTGAAGATTTATTGCATAAAAGTCCAATGCATGTGTGCGCTCATGACAGTGCGACGTTTTGCTGGGCAGATTTCTCGTTCGACAATATGATTTCCTAAAGCCTTGTTGATTCTGTACAAAGGTAATTTCACTTGGTGTTTTTGGTTTCTCAGTCCTTGATTCTCGTTTCTCGCATCCTCCATATGCTAGTCGAAATAAAAATTCACCAAACATACTATTGCTACCTGTTAACATAGGTTCTTAGTCCATCTTTAACTTATTTCGAAACAGCAGAGGGCCTCTCCTCACATCATAATATTGAACACAGAAGTTAAATATGGGCTGCCATTGAAAACACTCAGAAAAAACTGTCAACCAATGCTTTTAAGATATTGGTAAAAAAAGGTTAAGTTTGCATGCAAGCCTAGTGGCCCATCAGGCTGGAGTTTATCCCAGTTTCCTTAGCAAGAAGCAACTTAGAGTATTTTTACTTTGTACTCCAGGATGGATCCCTCAGCATTATTTCACCAGTACCCATTTAAGCACTTGGGTGGAGAGAGGAACTGTGAGAGTTGAGTGTCTTGCCCAAGAACACAACACAATAACGTGGCTAGGGCTAGAACCCAGGCACACAAAACTGTGTCTGCATTTTCAATTTCCATACGTTTTTGTATGAACATGGAAACTTAAAATGGAAAATGGAACAGTTTTAGGCTTTTAAGGTATACAGTAACCTTAGAAACAATAAAGGCACGATGTATAAGTACAGGTACCCGAATCACTCTCAGGAAGATCTGATATACATGTAGCTGGTCCAAATGTAGTTTATATGCAAATAAATATTAAAATCATTTTGTTGAACATACAAATGAATGGGTTTCTTTCCACAAGTAAACTGTTGGGTAAATCGAGCAGTGTGGACTACACATAAACAGTGTGTGTGGTAAAACTTTTTTCTTAATGGATGTCAAAATGAAGACTTCATATGCATATGTATGTACAAAGGGGAAAGTGCATGGAGTGTCTACTGACTCGGAAGGCAAACATTCTTTTTCAATTCAGAAACTCAGTAGTTGCTCATGTTGTGTGTACAAGTACACATCTTCAAGCTTCAGTCCTCAGACCCTTAATTATAGCTTACTATTTGTAAATGTTCTGGTTACATTGATGTCTGGATTTTGAGTTGGAAGTTGCTGTGTCATTCAATGAATATGTGACCTAAATCACCTGACCTAACATTGTATTTTACATGTTTGTATAGCAAACATTTTTCATAGCTGTTTCGAGAAATTATACCGGAAAGCATGAGAAGAATCTTCATGAGGTTTGATAATGACAAAGTGCATTGTTGCTCTCTCAGCATGTGAGCAATGCAAAGTTTATTATAAATTGATACATACCTTGGATTTCACTTCCACTAGAACTTGATCCAGGCACGTCAGGAGCAGATGTGCTTTTGATATCTTCTACTGTTTTCCACTCTTTGAGACTTGATTGAAATAAAGTCTACGATGATGATGATACTGCATATGACTTAGTAACTGCTGGCAATGACCAACACTACTGCCTACACCTTTCATGCTTCTTGCAATCTGAATGCAAACATTTCCTTTCATTCTAAATGATTCCTTTCTCTTCATGAAGTTGACAGACTTTTGAATATTCCAAAGGAGATATACCTAAAATAAAAGAGGATTCAAAGAAAACAGATTGAGGCTGATTGAAGTGAGATGTTAAGTGTCAAAGTGATAAGCGTTGCACATGCGGTCAACCGACTGTTACCATTGGCAACAGATGAGTCAGCAGGAGTCAGCGTCGTTTGCCAGAAGGCGGGAAATTTGTGGAAAGGAAAGTTGTCGACACATCCACACCACAGTCCGTAATTTTGTCCTGCTGCGACTGATTGTCATTGATTCATTGAACACAGAAAACAAAGAGATCAGAGTATTAGATCCTGAAACCCCAAGAGCTGCACCGAGAGATACAGATATTGTTCCAGCTTCAAAGAATGATAGTGATGTTGTGTGAAAACTACTGGCATAGGCCTCGAAGATTCACGACCAAAATAAGCAGTTGAGGAAGGAGATGGAAGACCTAAAGACAAAACCTTCACAGAAATCGAGAGACTACAACTCTGAGTGCTCAGTAAGTAGTTATTCTCTTAATTTTTAGACCTATTACAGAAACTCAGATTTGAATTTGCTGCTTGACAAACAAAGAAAATGTCGAGGTAATTTGAAGAGAAGCGATTTTTGCTTTTGAAAGCATTTTGTTGTGATCAAAACGAACTACAGAACTAAACTAACATACATGTGTTTCTTTGTTGTCTTAGTCAATTCGGTCCCTATTTTCTCTTCCAAAGCCAGAACTTTACGTTCTATCAATGTTTAAGAATTTACTCCAAAAAAAACAACGAAAATTCAATCTCCATTAGTAAACTTTCTATACTTGCAAACATTTTGCGAGTCAAAGGCACAAGATTTTTATCAGGGCCTGACCATATCCGAAGTCGTCCAAAGACATTCGAGGATGTTCCAACGCTCCAAAGATTTTCGGGTCCCACTTCCACGATGTGCTTTGGCAAACACAACTTCGTCACAAGTACTTTTTCCTTCTAAAATAAGAGAATTTGGGGGAAGTACCTTTGAATTCTAAATGTACTTTTCTTTTCATTCACTGCTTGAAGTCTACCTATTTTTAGAAAATGGGTCAGTTAAGGCTGTAATCTAAAGGTCACTCCAAAACAGGTTTTTTTTTTCCGGCAACGCTAATAAAGACCTACTAAGTTCAGCCACTCACTGAAGTTTCAGCCTCTAACGTGCAGGTTTTCCTTAGGAAATTCGTCTCCAAAGAAGCCTAAAATTTGAACATCCTTGCTGCCATTTTGAACAGCACTCAGCAGCCTGGTAGCGCTTTCGTGATGTCATTCAGTCCAAGAGATTTTGTCCAAGTGGCTTCCAAAGAACCTTTTAATTACCACTCTGGGTTATGGCTGCTCTTGAGCCATATTATTTTGAGCCAAACATGTTTGAAACTCCAAAATGATAGCAGTGAAGATAGTGAAGTGGATAATAGCTTGGAAAAAATAGATTTTGCTGACCTTGTGAAGGATGCCTAGTCAGTTGCAGGTTTTTCTCCTTCCACCAATTTAGAGTCAGATGGAGTGACATCACATAAACATGGCCTGGCTGCCAAGACAGTTTCAAAATGGTGGCCTCCGAAGTCAGTTCTTTTGAGACAAATTTTTTCAGGATAGCAGGCACTTCAGAGGCTGAAACGTTAGTGAGTGGAAAAGCTGAATGTTTACCTACTTACTTGTCAAATTAGACTGCGGGCAATCACTCTGCTCTTACATCAGGGGCAGAGAAGGTGAAAATATTGAAAGCGTGCATTACACAAGCAGCAAGGCTGTGAGATATGTGGAGCGTGGGAACCGGAAGAATAGGTTCTTCCTCTGGAGTCTCTGAGCTAGTACTTTTACTACTTGTTTATCCTTGCTGACTTTACTTAGAGAGACTGCTTGTAGGCTCGGGTCAAATTAGCATCATAATATCCAAAAAAATGACTCTAAGTATGCTGACGATCAAGTCAAATTCACAATTTCAAATCCCGATTTGCCCTCAACTATAAGTAAGGCATGTCCTGACGAGATTGCTTCTATGTTGTAGCTATATAAAAAAATAGGTCTGCTAAGCATACTTGTGTGGGCTTAGATTTACTTTTATTCCATTAAGTTGGGGTGCTACAATTTTTAAACGTCAGCATTCGGGAGTTAACGTACTACAAGTGAATAGGCCATCACTAGAAAGATAAAGGTATAAATTTAAATAAATAAGGTAATATTGATTATTAGGTATCAGCGTAGGTGAATTGTTATTAATTTTATTGAAGACTATTTACAGATATGAAATTAACTTGTACATGTACTGTCAAGAGGGTTGCTGCAATATCTAAGCCAGTTACACACATGCATTCACTGTAATCACATTCCTGGTTGTGTTGAACTTGTTGCATATCAGCTTGACAACCACAAATCAACCCATGTGCAGTACACCTTTCATTTTGAAAGACCAGTCCATGTTTCTGAGCAAGACAGTTGCAAATATAATGGGTTTTTAAGCTCTTCAATGCTGACCAAAGTGCATCTCACAAATAAAAGGGATATCCCATGCAAATCCCCGAAGTTAAATTAAAAATATGTCAAAGATGTGCTCTGACATCTTTAAAACTGTAACAAACAACAATTGTAGTAGCAATGATGTAATACATCAAGCATGAAAGACCATGTTTAACCACATTTCCAAATATAGAGAAGAGTTTAAAATATAACACACAGCTGAGAATTTTTGATGAAATTTGAGGTGTTGGAAATGTGATGGAATGTGGTCTTCGGTGTTTGACACATGATGTACACAAGTACACCTATCTTCTCAATTGAAACTAAAACTAGGGAGAAAAAGGCGACTCAAAATCACATCTATGCCAAATAAAATCAGATATCCAAACACCATCACAGTTATGATTTACATTGTTTAGACTTGAGGAATTATTGATGTGTTTGAGAAAATTATTTCAAAATGCTTCAGCAGTCAATTTTAAAAAGACACATATTTTGGGCATTGTTTGATGTCAAGAGTAAAAAATTATGAACAATGTATTAAATTGCATTACACTGAATTGAATGTACATTCTAGCAAAAACCAAAACTATTCCGGGAATATTAGTTAACCTCATTGTAACAGTTAACGCCAAATACACATTTTTTTGTACGGAATTAATATCTTGTAGAACTGTATAGGCTCGATCCAATAGGCATATTCTGAGTACATTGTCTTCTATTTGATTGTAAATTTTAACAATCAAGTGAACATAATTTGCAACACACTGTTTACCAACGTTCACCAAAATGTTCTTCTGTCAGTTCCTTGACTTGTGGTCAGCAGACACAGTGGTTGTTGGATTAGTGTTATTAAAATAATACTACAGGGCCTGGATTGTTCTAAAAGTCATTCACTTCCCCTTACAAGAATGGGATGTAGACAAAATGTAGCCCATCATTTCTAAGCATGTCCAGAATTTGTTTCATTGTTGTCAAGTAAAACACACTTAGCTAAGACATGGCAAGTATCCATCCCCGTTCAACATGTAATAAGGCATCCTTCGCTTCCTCGACCGGTATTGCTCAATTGATGTCCCCATACTTGCAGTTAATATTGTCATGTAGTTACAAACAGCTCCAGTTTGAGTGCATTCACAGCTGCTCAAAATGACAACACAGTACAAGTACATTCATGTACATATGATTTACGTGATAACAGTAGAGTCCAGTAGCTGACACTTGTTTGGGTAAAGAAGGTGAGTGCTTGCGAAAGCGAATACTTCTCCCTTGCAATCCACAGTGATTTCTACCAATTCGTTTTGACAGCATACCTCATCAACTAACATACTCTTTTAATTTTGAATTACCTGCTATTCATCAGAATTGGAGATCCGTAAGGGAGGATAAAACGAGGAGAACAAACAACAACTTTGAGAAGCACCAAAGGCAAATCATGCGAAATAATCCATTAAAGAGGATAAGTATAGTACAACAATTGTATGAGGCCAGTTTGATAGTTATTTTGTCTTTGATGTTTCAGGACGGGTCACTTAAATCCATAACCGCAAGAGAAAATATGATTAATAATATATACTACATGAGTGTATACACAGTCCTTTACAGTCTTTGAATGTGTGTTGACAACGAATCTTTGAATCGATACTCTTTTGTGTAACTGAAAAAAGGTACGATAAGCCTTTCTTCACTAACGTTTTTGCAAAATTTTCTTACACTGAGTAAATGAAAATAAATTAAATTCTTTACTGTGATTAACTTTATCAACTGTATCAAAATGTGCATCAATTTTCTCTGGCAAGGAAAATGCCAGCTGGTAACATAACAAATACAGTGGCAATAACTACACAATAAAATGTTTATTTCTTGAGTCGAAATTTTTTTGAACTAGAAGTGGAATTCTTTGAACAATAATTCACGTGATCGAAATTATTTTGGTTTTATGTTCAACTTGATGGATAAATATGCATTGTTATTTTCCAGTGTTTCAGTAGTTCCTTGCTCAATTTCTTTTTCTTGTATGGTGCTTTTATTTTTTTCCTCTTGTTTGAAGTTTTCATATGTTGGTGCAAACCCATGCTTTAGAGAAATTCCTTTTCCCATTGCTCTATTTCCTGTGATAAACTCTTGTGAGCAGCAAGCACTTGTGTCCGAACACAGGCCAAAGTATCTTTGTACTTGTCATGGCAGTACTTGTTGTTTCTGTTTCGTTTTTCATGCAGGGCTTTTCTTACTTTGTTAAGTGTTTTTACTAGAGATGTTGTGCCTAACACCTTGGCAACAGACATGGCAAGTTGTGTTTGGAGGATGTTACCTTCTGACTGATTTTTCTCCATTTCTGTTAACTTAGGATCCTTTTCTGCTTGCTGATGGAAATCATTATCTGCTGAGTTACTTGCATCATGGAGATTTGTGGTAGGAGGAACACCTGGTGAGTTGATATGACAATTTGCTGTTGTTTGATCTAGACTGCCTTCTTTTCCACTCCTAAAGTGTGAAAGTATAGTTACTGTAACAAAATTCCATCATGTCAGAAAGATAGAAAACAGAAAATAGGAAATCGACTGACTTGAAGAATTTGGATTAAAAGAAAAAATAATGTAGAAACAATATGTTTTCTAGGCTGGGGCCAACCGCCAGTTTAAAACTTAGACGCTTTGATACATTTCTTACCCTTGTAAAGCTACGGAGCATGTATAGCTGAAACAGTTTCGCTAATCTCAGTTATCACTGCTATTCAGTAAGCGAAGTGGCTATGCTCGGCAGCCCAGAAATGTCTGAGAGTCAGAAATGTTCTTAGATTTTCCACGGAAAGCCTAATTCAAACCTGTTTAGGGTATTCTCTGTATACATGTTTGTTGCTCAGCGACATGGACTTCAGCCTGGGTGAACCAGAAAGGATATGTAACATGTTCCTATAATGTCGCACACAATGGAAAAATAACTATGACGATTTTCTTACAGATGCCGAAGCACTTGGCAACTGTATTGCATTGACTTGAGCCTGGATGAACCAGAAAGGATATGTAACATGTTCCTATAATGTCACGCACGACGGAAAAATAACTATGGTGATTTTGTTACATATCCCGAGGCACTCAGCAACTGTATTGCATCGACTTCAGCCTGAATGAACCAGGAAAGGATATGTAACATGTTCCTATAATAACACACATGACTGAAAAATTGTGTGGCTTTTGTAAAATATCCTGTAGCACTCAGCACTGTAGAAATACTGCAAGGATAATATGTGGCTATATGGTGATATTTGTCTTTTAGAAAACTAGTGTACCAGGGACTTCAGTCTAGGGTCTAACCCACGAATAAAAATAGTGATTTAACATTTTAGTAGCTGTGTAGTCCCCATGCAATCTAAGCACGACAAAACATATAAGTTGTGATATAAATAAAGGACTAATCAGATGACCTAACTTGGTGTGTTCAGCTTGTTGAGTTTTGAAGCTGTTGTCTTGATTCGATGCTCTAGGAGGTTGGTCATGTCATGGGCAGCGCTAGCTGAAGACACTTTCTCGGTTCTCTCTGTTGTTCTTGGGTGAATGAATTCATGTATAAATCAATCGTGGTTGGCGGTTTCGTTTGGGTTTCAACAACTTTTAGTTTAAGCGACAACCAATCCAAATGTACAGGCAGGGCAGCATCTTTGTTGCCCTTCCCATGAAAGAAAACCCGCGCATCTTCTGTAACTCCGTGAGGCAAATTCGATTGGAAACTGGCTCAATTTCACGCAAATGCGTCAGCAGAAATGCCATATCTTCTAACTCAGAGGCAAATCTCGTTTGCGTCCGTTTTCAACAACCAATGATGGGTTCATTTGAAGTCGAAGTCCTTAGTATGTATGACTGTGCAATATTCCCACGTTGTGAAAATTTATGATAAAATATCAATTGTCTGGCCAGATCATATCTGAAAATAACCAGGTTACTTTTGTAGAGAATTAATTTCTCTCATTGAAAGCAATTATCGCAAAACCACAATAAAACCACAAAATTCTTGCAGTGACAGCAACATAACAGATAAATGACGTAACCCCGTAGCAACCAGACCTGGTGAAGTTTTGAGCTTCCGGTTAGCTCTGGCTTGTGATGTCTTCATCACCAGACAAAGAAAGATCAATCTGGTTGTCTGCATCAGTTTGGTTTTCTTTGGTGTTATGATCTCCTGGCTCTGGCCATTCCTCATCTCTGAACACTGTAATACTCAGTATATGCTAGGTACCCATCAGTGTTGTAGACTTTCATTTTCCTTATAGGTAAGTGGAGGTTACCTTGGTTCAAGCACTCTTCCCACCTTTCCCTAAGATAGCTGCCTTCACTCTCAGAGGAAGAAGAGCAAAAGTGGTGCAGAGGGGGGCCTTGCTCTGGCCATCCTTTCCAGCACAGAATACAATTCCGTTGCCATCTTCATTAATGTGCCACCACACTCCTTTTCCACACAAGAAAATCACTGATGGTTTCTAAATGAGCCTGATAAAGTTCATTGTCAAGAAGTTCATAGGGAATTACTGTGTCAGGGAACTTTAGAAGGTTACTGGCTAACTTTCCAATCCTTGACGGCTGTTTGAGAAAGCTACTTTTGATTGATTTAAAGGAGCTCAGTCACGGTTTGCACATATTGAAAAGTTTAGCCTCAATTTTTCAAATTCGTCATTTGTAATCCGTGTCAATCTTCTCCATCCTTAGCCATCCTTGTTTCTTTATGTTTTATCATTATCTCTTTGGTGTTTCTCCGTCTTATTAAACTGTAATTCTCAGGTTTCCTACCATTTAAAGGTAATTTTGTATGTGGCCAAAATAACTCAAAATACCGTGACTGAGCTCCTTTAAAATTTCTTTCCGCTTGAGCATGAACTATGCAGTTGGGAATTATTTGCTCTGGATGGCCATTGGAGGTTGTCTTGCTAATGGCATTTATGGTGCTGAATTCTCTTTCCTCCTTCTCTGTGTCTACAGAACTAAGTGAAATTAGACATGATGTGAAGGGGGCATAGGAGGTGATGCTATGATAATATATACCATAGAGTTTTCTCCGTGTCAGGACTTCTGTGGTGTTAAATACTTTTTGAACGGCAACTACGTGGCAGAATGTCACATTATGTAAGCGTAAAATAAACCGGGGGTGTGCTTGTCTGAAGGAGCTTACAGCAATTCACAGAGTTCTGCAAGACTACACAGTAACCTTCTGATAGTTAGGCAGCAGTTGCTTCCAAAGTGGAGGGCAAGAACAATACAACAAAGACGGTAATCTGCTCCTCTTAACTTTTCTTTTGTGGAGAGCACTGCTTCTATTGCCCCCTCAAACAGTGGCTTTCCTTCATTAGTTAGGTGCTTGGGCAGTTCCTTTAAATGTTATTTATGTGCTCCTAGAGATCATGGAGGGGTTCCACCGGCACAACTTCATATTGGGTCAAGTTAAGGTCTTTCATTGAAGCACTTTGATCAGGAAAACACAGTGCAGGGACTCACTGAATACCTTTTAACTCCTCCCTCAACTGGCTCTGCAAGGCTGGTTTTAGCAAACCATCTGTTGGGAGATTTTGGCCCTTGCACTCTCTAATCATGTCATCCTTACTCATTTGTTGGAGAGGTTGCACACCTCCATTGCTGCTTTCTTTGCCAGCTGGGCCTGCAATAACTTTCTTCCTTCGCTCTTCTAGGGTGATTTGTGGGGCTCTTAGTGATGCTATGTGGTCAGAGTACTGTGTTGATGACAAAGTGCAACCACAGCAACGAAAGTTTCCACCCAATTGCTCCCCACTCTCAACTTCTTGCGATCGATGATCACCATGGAACATCTGACAGATGTCATTGATGATAGTCTTAAACAGATAGATAGTCTAAACTGCCGGTTTAGACTATATTGAGGATTTTGTGACACATCCAGCAGCATGCTAAATAATACCTTAATCGAGAATTACGTTGATTATTTCCAAGAGAAACTTTGAATTAGTTCTCTGCACCTTGATCATTCTGTGCTGAATTTGGACACAAAAAACCCATAGCACAAAATGAACAGACTTGCTGTTGGCATGCATAGCATTTATTTAGCTCTCAGGGTTTTTGGCGGGCTTTTGAGCGAGTGTCAAATCTCATGTACTCGACATTATCTTCATGTTTAGACAAAGGAAGGATGGCTCTTTTTGTGACTCTGGCACTTTACATTAACACTAGCTTCACTTGATGGGCTAGAGTCACTTTTGCTACCCAAACTCTTGTCATCTGAGTGGCGTTTTGATGAACTGGAGGTTGATCTCTGATGCCTCCAATTGTTTGTAGATCTAGGTGTTTGTTTGTCCTCTTTGTCAACAGCACTCTCCTTTGGGGTGTCGACAACAACTTCCCCTTCCTCAGGAGGGAAATTTTTTGACAAGTTGGCCATGCAGCTGCAAAAATGGGTTGAAATAACTTGAAACCTTTAGCAAATTTACGAACAAGTGACAAACAGTGTCATTTTTGAGAGTGAAGGAATTTTTTACATGGGGTGAAGGCTCTAGCCTCATTTTGATTTTGAATGGCTTGAATTTGATGCAAAACCAGGGAGAATACACTATAATAATAATAATAATAATAACCGATTACTTGTCTTCCTACGATGTATAAGATTCTGACATCCATCATAGCAGAACGAACATACACTTTCTTGAATGAACACCAGCTCCTACCATCAGAGCAGAAAGGCTGTAAGAGAGGGAGCTACGGATGCAAAGACCAACTCCTGATAAACAAGATGATTCTGGAGGACTGTAAGACCAAGAAAAAGAACCTATCCACAGCCTGGATAGACTATAAGAAAGCATTTGATAGTGTACCTCATACGTGGATAATAAAGTGCATGGAAATCTATAAGATCTGCCCTGTGACTGTCAACTTTATCGCAGAAAGCATGAAATGTTGGAAGATAATGTTACACCTCAACCACGCTGAAGGGTCAATAACATCAAGGCCTATCAATATCAAAAGTGGAATCTTTCAAGGAGACTCTCTCTCCACTCCTGTTTTGTCTTGCCCTTGCTCCACTGAGCTCATTACTAAAGGCAACCACTTATGGGTATGAAGCCCAGGGTAGAACAATCAGCCACCTCTTTTATATGGACAACCTAAAAACATATGCAAAAAGTGACAGCCAGCAAACCGGCCTACTCAATATTATAAAGACATTCAGCAATGATATCAAGATGGAATTCGGACTGGACAAATGCGCTAAAGCCACATTCAAAAGAGGAAAGCTGACAGAAACTTCCGATTTACAACTTGACATTGACACCTGTATCAAGGAACTAGACCAAGAGAACACATATAAATACCTTGGCGTGGATGAAGGTGATGGTATACAGCATGCCAAGATGAAAGAAAGAGTGAGGAAGGAATACTACCGCAGAGTAAGGATGGTCCTAAAAATGGAGCTCAATGCTGCCAATAGATTTGAGGCAATCAACACCTTAGCTATCCCAGTGGTGACCTACAGTTTTAACATAATCGACTGGAAGATGAGTGAAATCAAGAGGTTAGACACAAAAACAAGAAAACTACTCACCCTATCAAAAATGCATCACACTAAAGCAGATGTAGACAGACTCTACCTCCCAAGAAATGCTGGTGGTAGGGGTCTTATCCAATTAGAAGCCTCCTACAAAACAACCACGATAGGGCTCGATACATACCTAAAGAACACTGATGATGCCCTAATCGAACTAGTGCAAGAACATGATGGCAGAAAGAAATTGTACTCTATACAAAGGCAAGCAGAACAATTCAAACAAGAACTAGACCTAACAATACCAGATAAACAAGCAGAAGAAACAACCACCAAATATGCAAAGAGAACCAAACAAATGACACGAAATAAGACCCAAGAAAAATTAACAAAGCAGTGGGAGAACAAAGCCCTACATGGAAGATACCCAAAGAGAATAAAGGAGGCAGATGTTGACCACCACAAAACCAACCAGTGGCTCAAAAGCAGTGGATTGAAGGCAGAAATGGAAGGATTCATAATCGCAGCCCAAGACCAAAGCCTAGCTACCAGATCATACCACGCCGGCATTATCAAAGACGGTACTAGCCCCCTATGCAGGATGTGTAACAAATACGACGAAACAATTGACCATATCGTGTCTGGGTGTCCTGAACTTGCAAAAACAGAATATACCCACAGAAACGATAAAGCAGCCACGTATATACATTGGAAAGTCTGTCACAACTATAATATAAAGACATCAGAAAAGTGGTATGACCATGAGCCGCAAACAGTTACAGAAAACGAGGATGTCACGATATTATGGGACATGCCAATACACACAGACAGGAAAATAACAGCCAACAGACCCGATATAGTGATTAAAGACCACAAAACGAAAACCTGTAAATTTATTGACATGGCAGTACCATCAGACAGAAACACATCCGTGAAAGTCTGTGAAAAACTATCCAAATATAATGCCGAATGTGGGGCATGAGAACGGAAACGATACCAGTTATCATTGGGGCACTTGGAGCTATCAAAAAGGGACTAGGAACTTATCTTGGAAGAATTCCCGGCCAATTAAGCATCAGTGAACTACAAAAGATAACCTTGCTAGGTACAGCACACATTTTGAGGAGGGTGCTATCAAGCTAAAAACTGGCTATCCCCTAGTGCCCCAGGACCATGGTTTGGTCTCGGCCCTAAGGACTCTAAGCAAACATTACGTGAGGACGATAATAATAATAATAATAATCGATATTTAAACAGGGTGACCCCTTCAGTCGCAGGACTGGTATCAACGGGGGTCCTGTATAACGAAAAATAAAAAGAGCATGTATAAATAATATATATCTATAAAAAACTAACTACTTTAAAAGATACGCTAAAATGTTTAAAAAATTAAAAAGCTTAAAAAGGTAATAGCGTTCTCATAAAAATTGGATATCGAATTGAAAATCTTCTAAAAAATAACCTAAGAAAAAAAATCGGAGATAGCCTTGAAACGTTCCTTAGGTGGCAAAATCTTTATGTTCGTTGGAAGGCTATTAAATGTGCATGCACCATGATAATAAAAAGACTTTTTAGCGACATCTAAATGAAATTTGGGAAGTATAATGTCAGTGATTGACGATTTCAACAAAACATCAGAATATATCTTATTGTATCTTATGGAGGTTTGTGAAGTGAAATTGCAAAACAAAAAAGTCCCCACATGACTCAATACAATACCTGACAAACTATTGTATGCTCTGCCAGATCCTTGCTTTTGCCAGCCGGCATCAAAGTTAACGTTTATTTCTGCTTTGTTTCTGTAGCAAGGTAAAGAAGATTTGGTAAAAATTGGTTAATTCTTTGTCCAGGGACCCAGAAAGTATTTTTAGCGACAAAACCACTATCTTTTAAATTTTTTAAACTGCTCAGAAGAAGCTTTGTAAACATATTTGTTCTGAGATTTTCTTCCTTTTGAAGGGATTTGAGTTTTTCTCTCATTCTTACTTCAGCTACCTACACATAATTCCATTAAATAAAACCTTGTTTTAATTTCAAAACTAAGACTGTATTTTTACGTTGTGGTCTTAGAAGGGTTTGACCACACAAAAGCCTCCACTTCCTTTCTTATGACTCCTGTGCAGGTCTTTTTAGCGACGTGCAAAATCTCCCCAATTGCCTCCTCCTCCCAAAATTTGTACGCTCTTTTCGAGAGCCATGGAATGTTAAGCAAAGTTAGGAGCACATTCATGTCAGTCGCTCGTATTCCAGCATTTATTGATCCTTTGACAAAGCGAAAAACAACCAAAGATAGTTTCAAATTGTAGCGACAGGAGATGACAAATTGGACTACCAGTGTGGGCGGTAACGTAACAATTTACATCAAAATAAATTCGCACATGAGAAAAAGTTCACGGTTTGGGAAGTTGTAAATGAACAAAATACAATCAAAAATTACATAGTCGTAATAACATTTTTACATAGTGAGAAATACTACTCAAAAGATCTTGGCAGAATGAGAAATTGATCAGGCGGCATCCTCAGTCACGTAACACTGGCTGTGTTTTCACAATAACATTGCATTGAAATGGGTTCACCTGTGAAAGGTTTCAAGGACTAGTGTAAGTTGTAAAGAAATAAATAAGGATGAGGAAAAGGGAAATGATAATAAATTTCATGAAGCTGTTGCTGCCTCTGTATTTAAGTCCCATACTGGTCTTCCTGCACTCTTTTTTTTTTGTAGAACTGCGGTGAGTTTACGCGGTCTTTATAGCTTTAAGCTGTGAGCATTCACCGCACTGAATGTAAAGGATTGACCACAGCTCCTGGGTCATTTCATCCACAGTATTTATAATGTTTAAGGTCTTTTTACACTCTGAGCAACCCGCTCTCAATTGGTCAGCTAAAAGCCCTGTTTCACAATCCTTCTGCCATTTCTCCAACTATATTTTGTGCGTTCAGGTCTCCATTCAGGTAATTCCGTTCCATCACTCATTTCAGCGATTTTCTTGGCTTTCATTTCGCGTTCCACCCAAGAAACTTGTCTATGCTTGTTTTTACATTTGTTTCTAATAAACTGGCCGTTCTGCTTTGTTTTATGGGTTTTACTGTAGGTGGCATACCATCCAACTTTTGAAACAAAGCAACAAGCAAAGTCACAAAAATATTAAACTCGTAGGACAGAACCTTCACCCCCATTGCATGAGCTATGTATTGCATGATCTATGCATTGTGTGATGCACAGAAAATGTGTGCATAAACAATAGTAGGCACCATCCTTAAATGGAGGTGTGTTGCATTAAATTCTAATACAACTTTATAAACATACAACCCATTCATCTATCATGTGAAGATCACCAAATCACAGAAAGTAAAGAAAATAACTCAAGCAACAAAACACACATTGAATTGTTTTCTCATGTCCCATCAGTGAACTTCCAGCAAATTAAACCATGCTTGCAAGAACACAGCACACAACCTTGCAAATAGATTTGCAAAATTTTATTGCCTTGCAACATATAAAACAATAAGATCAAATGAACTGAAGTGACATAACTGTTAGTAATCGAATCAGAGGTCTCCTACTGTATTACACATCAGTGCAGGCAGATATCCTATTTACCTTTCCATAAATTGAAGGAAAAGCAAGCTTTCTAGCTTACAAGAAGCCTGAAAAACTAGGTTAATAAGATGTTTAGTATGTGCCATGATGTTCATGCTGTTAGCAGTGCATGTGATTCAGTTTAAGATCTTCAACATTCAGTTTTAAATACAAGCTACTATAAAATTTTAGGAAGTTACTATGAAATCTCAAAATTTTTGTAACGTATTTTGGTTTTACCCAAAAGAACAAGCTTCTTCTCTTTTATTATCTAGAGCTAGGTCTCATTGGACATGCTATTGTCATGATTTTGTCATTTTACCTGTTAAAATATCAATAATTAATATTACCAAAATTCGTGAAGATGTCTTGAAACTACTTAAATGTTTTTTTCAATACCATACTAAAAACATATACAGTGCCTTGTCCAATCCAATTGAGGAACCAGACAACCGTGCCAACTGGTATTTCTTGTAAATGCAGTACAAACCACCCCAGGATTTGTGTTGCATCGGTCAAGAGGTGACAAAGGGCAATTAATTTTCTGGCTCTTCTTGAGCCTCACTACTAAGATTAGCTACTTTAAAAAAAGACCTACAAAATATTTTCTCAGTCTCTATGAAGCAGCTACTGGAGGTGATTCAACTGGTTCTCTGTGAAAGGTTGCTCTTACTGTCAGTTGATTCCTTTGAGGGAGGGATGCCCTATTGGTAACAAATACCCCAGGGTCCTCCCTTCTGGAAAACCTTACTTTGTCCAGTCTTTCAACACCACCAGCTGAAGGTTCATTGAAGGAGGGTAATCAAATGCTCTGTAGCAGGTTTGATGAACGGTCCAATAGAAGAACGGTAGGTCAGGATCGATCCTCTTTTCAAATTCACTCATCACCTTTGGGAACTCATCAAAAAATTCTTTCAAGTCAAAGTTGCTCCCCATGACCTCATGGAAAAGAGAGATGATGAAGGAGGAAAAGGGAAGGCAAAAAAAAAAATAAAAAAATCGAAAAGCCTAAAGACGTAGGTTACTTTCTCGTCCAAAAACTCAAAATTTTTATTTGTGTGCATGCCTGAGCGGAAATGCTGTAAAATGCGATGCTAGTGGAAAGAAAGGCATGCTGTCATGTTGCAAATGCCTTTTTGAGTACATTGGAGCTAATTTGGCCCACATCCAGCCTGAAAATCTCCAAAATGTCCTAAAAATGCGTTTTCAGCAAAAAGCTCCAGGAGTCAATGGGTTAAATTATTCCTATTCATGGTTCTTATTTTCATATTACTTCACGTCCTCTTTCATTTTTTCATTTTCAGGTTACTTATTTTTTTACATTTTGCACTTTTCCTGGTTTTCTGAGGTGTTCCAGGTTTTTTGGGGGGTGTTCTGGGTTTTTGGGGGGTGTTCCGGCTTTTAGGTGGTGTTCCTGGTTTTTTGGGTGTTCCAGTGTTCCTGGAAGTACTACATGCCTACATGGACAACCTTTTGGTTGATGGTTTAATCTTTCTGGCTTTGTTTGTGCAGTAAGTGGCACTATGTGCAAACTCCAACTCCATTTGGAGAAACCTCTAATAATTTCATTTGGTCTCCAACGAGTGGTAATCCACAGGCTTCAAGCTGGTCTTTAGTGCCTTTAGTTGCTAGGAAAACGAGGCCTTTTCCATTAATTGTTTGTTTTGTTTAAAGGAGAAAAGTTTTGAAATAAATGACATGCATTTCTGGCAAAGTTCTACTTTCCATGCCATTTTGGCGGCTACATTGTCAAAGTTAGTTTTTATCCAATTACAAACTTACTCTACAGACATATCTTCAGTCTTTTTTGTTCCACTGCAGCTGTTGGCTGTGGCCATTTGTGTTTCCTCCAACTTTTTTGCTAGAAGAAAATTTCACGTCGCAGCCTTTATTGAACCCAACACTTTCATCTTCAAGTTTTGGCACAAATTACAGCATACAGGGTAATGTCCCTCACTTTGATGTGCACACTCAACCCAGGGTCTTGACAGCTGTTCTGTTGTAATGGCAGGAAGGAAGAGAAGATGGAATTGAAGTGAAGTTGTTCATTGTCACTGCAACAAACTTCCGTACACCCATGTTCATTGTCCTTGCGGTTCCTGTAGTGGAAACCCTGTCACAACATCAGTGGAGTATAGACACTGGCAGTTGCAAAATTCCTTGCAGTCTGAATCCATAAATTTTGTTTCTACAATCAGTCCGGGAATCAGTACAAGGTGCGTGTTTGTATCTTAATTAAGAATACTGGTCAGAGGTGTTTCATGATTTTTTGTACGATACAACTTTTGCAAAGCAAACCATGCACTGGCTGTTATAAAAAGGCCCATTATTTGTGTAAAACCCTTTCACCCGAATTGGCCGCCATGTTGCAGTGTGGATTTTAGGCACAAGCTTTATATATTTAAGCTTAAAGTTTGTTTTGTAAAATTAACTCACAATCTGTGGTAAAATTTACGACAAAACGATCACAAATGCATGGAAACTTCTCAAATTCATTAATTATTCGTGTGCTGATGACCCAAGCAGCTTGCATCAATTGGGTCAGGTACATGTATTTTGACACCCAATGAACATACCGATCAAGACACATTCAATTAGTTCAAAACCTGATCAAGAAACTTGAATTTTAATTAGTGTTAATACTAAATACAGTATATTTGCCACTTCAATCATTACTTACAACAACAATACGGCAAGATATTCTTTCTTAGACACAAAACAGTGCATTTTAAAATTCTGAACACTGCAGTCTAAAAGTTGTCAATTACCTTTTGTCACTAGCATCCTGAGGATTCAAAGCTTTGGATCCATTTTTCTCCTCCAAATAATGCTTGAGGGCACAAATGATACCATAAACCTGTATCTGGCAGTCCAGGTAATCCCATTTTATACTAGTTTATAAGTATCCATTCATTTATTTACTTTTTGTTGTTATATCTTTTGTTCTAGATTTGGCATAGTTTTTTTATTTCTCGGTGATATTAGCTAAAATTTGTTCCTCTGTAATTCTGGGAGAAAATAGTGGTTAATTCATGTATTTATTATGTATCCAGGCTAGCAATAAAGAAGGTTGCCGAATCAGATACCAGTGCTTTGAATCACGAGTCATGTTCTTTATACAAGCCGAAGCGATATTACCAGCTCCATCAGTTTCTGTGTCAGAACCGCCAAAGGCTAGGAGGACGAATGCAAACGAAGAGTGCTACCACGAGGACTATTTCCACAACTGCCGAAACCCAAATCCAAATGTGTGGAGATTCTGTCCCAATCTGGTCTCCACAATCCTTCGGTGTGAGCCCTTTATATTTATATAAGATTTATATATTGAGCAAATGGACCATTTTTAAACTCGTGGATACGCAAAGCGTAGAAACGTGTTTCTTGCGGGGACTCCGATATGCAAATGTGTCACTCACTCACTCACTCAGGTGTAGACACTGCTTGTAACTAGTCGGCCCAAACGAGAGCGCCTGAGTCCGACGCCATGTTGGAATAGTAACCGTGCCCGAGGCCATATTGGAATAGTAACCGAGTCCGACGCCATATTGGAATAGTGACCGTGCAGTCAGTGTGAGCCTACTACTCAATGCGTGCATCGTGCCAGCCCAAATATTGATGATTTTGTAGCTTTTACACGACCATTAATATTAGGTGTTTCGCTAAATTGAAGTGGAGTTGACTTCGAATGTTCGAATTAGTACTATGGCCAACTTGAAGGCTGAATTTCAGGAGCATTTGAGTCGTCCAGGTGCTCAAAATGACCAGGAGATATGCATTTGTTTGCTGGAAAGTGACCTGAAAAGCTAATGTGGTAAGCTTTGATGAGAATGTGTCTTATTCCTCGACCTTAATGAGCTTATATGAGTGAAACGAACAACTTTTAATGAACGAAACAGCTACTGAATATAAGACAAACATCGGCACCATTGTATAATATTGTAATTTCATTTTTATAATTTAGTAACATCTAAACCTGAGGCCAGCCGAAATATTGTTTTAACTCTACGACATTGTTTCAACCTTGCAGTGCTGACATATTATCGTTTTACTTTTCAAGTTTGGCTGATTAGATCTGCTGTGAGATCCAACATTCAATCAAGCAGGACCTTCGTTCACCGCTTTACAGTCTAAACACTTAAGTTTTTCATGTTGAGATGTCCATGTTAAACCAGCATCGAGTTAAGTTTAGATTAAAGTTGTGGTCTCTATACTTGTCTTGTTTGTTTTAGTACATTGAAATGCAAATAAACTTGGAAAGAAACTCCCAAATACTTGATTTTGATAAGCTTAAATGATTTTTACCCTGTCTTTTGTTTACACTTTTGCCTCCTGATTGAAAAGATAACAAAGGGAAAGAAACCCCCTGTGAGCTTGTCCCCAATTATTAGTTAATACTAAATACATTGACACTTCAATAAAGCTGTTATTATTACTGTTGGAACACATATTTATGGTCGACAGATTTGTCGGATCAACACTGAAAATGCTTGCAAAAGAGTCTGCTCATTTTGATGTATTTTACGTGCAATATATATAGAGACAAGCGGTTCCACATTGGAAAAGAAGTGCTGTCTCATAAGAAACCTTACCTATAACCTTGAATGAAATACAATGAAAAACGTTTGTGAGCTCGTACGACTTGAATACATGCAATTTTTTCCAGCAGGCAGATCAACATCAAGATCTGGGTGTGAGGGAAGGGGGGGAGTGGGGAGAGTACTCTATGATTTGTTGGACAGGAGTGTCCTCTGTAACCCAAGAACCTTTAGCCTTTAGCACTCCATGTTATGCTGCAATTTTGCCCCCCTAGCTATTCTGGACGTATGTCTTTGTGATATGTGTGCAAAAAAAAGCTAATGAAAAAAACGTGCACTTTGTGAGTTAAGTGCGACCTTGCATGGTACAAACCCGGCTTGTTTTAACAGCATTTAATAATACACCAGTAATTGCAAGTTCACCAATATGTTTCATCTCTAGATTACCTAATCCACGAGTTTGGCCATAGGTCTCCTTTGATCCCACTTCACCTTTTACTGCTAAGCTCAATGTTAGGATTTCCCTCATCTAACATTGTTTAGTTTTTACAATCATTTCTGTGGAATCCAAAGGTAAAAATGTTGAAGGTTATAATTTGAAGGTGAGGGGAGGAGGGGTCAGTATGCACTTTACCCCATTTTTTGCACTTTCCCAAAGACACATTCCTGTGGTGCTTTTCAAGCTAGGGAAAATGTTTGGCACATAAGATTCCATACATAACTGAAACCCAAACTCCAAAGTACAACTTATTATAAGTCCTGAGCAAAGAAAAGTGCAAAAATCTGAAATCAGAGGGTTATATCTTAACCCGGCAGGCTACATCTGGATGGGTTTGTAGGCTAAATAGCTTTCTGTTTCTGGGCTGATGGCCCTATTTACCCAGGAGGGAGTGATGAGGGGTACTTATGAGTGGGGCAGTATTAAGGGCTTTTAACTAAAATCATACTAACAGTTTGTATTCTTTTGTTTTATGAATTGGGGTTTGGATTGCCTTTCACTAACAAACCCTTTGCTTTAGTTTCAGAGAACATGAAATACTAATCTTCAGCTTATGACTGAGATCACACTGCACATTGTGTTTTTGCTGTTTAAGTCTTGACAGGTATTATTGGAGTTCTCAAAGTTTGATCTCCACCTATTAATTAACAAATCTAAGTACTAACATCTAATTTTGTTTCTTTAATCTACTTCTAATATAAATTACTGAACATTTCCTTATGCAATATGAAATGCAAGCTAACATATTAATTTAAAAAAGCTAATATCTTAATGCCATGCCATTAACTTCAGGTTACGTGTAAATATTTTGTTTAAAAGGGATCCTTTTTAATTTTTCATAGTTTGCAGAGAATGATGTTGTTGGATTAAAAATGCGTGAGACCACTTACAAAATGGTGGATATGTTAGAGATTACCTCAGCTCCTGATCTCTTGGCTGAGATGATCACGAAATGTCCAGATCTGAGATGTGCTGTCATACTTAAAGACCTGGATGACCAGTGCCAAAAGCTATGTTCTCATTCCCAGTAAAATTTTTCAGTATTAAGGATTCCAAGATCCAAGCATAAGGTTAAATACATGATAGCTGTTTTCAATAGAGGCTCAAAAAGATTAAGTTGTGTTCACTTTAGTACTGGATAAAACTCTCCAGTTAGAAAACATGCACCATTTTACAGCTGAAAACTGATCATGGGTCAAGCATAACTAATTTACTTCAATTAAATTTTTGCTCTCTTTTGATTGCTTTTGTTTTTCATGGATCTGGTGGGGTTTTTTTGACAGACACACTCATCCTTTGTAAAAAACTGATCTTAAGAGGGACTGGCCATATTTTTGGCTATATGGAATAAATATGGGAAGCAGGCTTGAAATTGTAATGAAATAAACACAATATACCACCACATGAATGCATACAGCTGTTGTAGCAAATTTTTTATCGAAGGGTGGCAGGAATGATACAGTGGTGAGAGCACTTGTCTCCCACCAATGTGGCCTGGGTTCAAGTTCAAGAGTCAATACCATATGTCGGTTGAGTTTGTTGTTTTACACAAGCTAGGTTATTCAGTTTTTCTTGATCCACGATAAGCCAATGGAATCAGTAGAAAAATAGCCACACCGTCTGTGAATTCATATACCACTAGTACTGATCTTTATTTACATTATGTTAAGGCCACATTACATTTTGATGTTCTTGTCCAGTAGGAGCTCAAGGAGTTCACTTGGGAACACATTATGATGGAATTGCATGAGCGAGCACCCGAAGTTTAAGATTTTCTTGTGACCGTGGCCTTACCCCGAGCAACGAAGTGTGAAGAGAAAACTATCCCTCCATTGTGTGAAGATTATGGTATCCTTATGAATGCTCCCCAAGGACAAACATGGGGCAAAATGAGAAACAGTTTCAACTTCTAATATGTCCCAAGTATGGTTTTTTTTATCTGCAAGTAAATCACCATTCGTCTGCATTAAAGTTATTTTATTTATTTTTTTATTTGTTACATTTACTCCACATTTACAAAAAAATAGTGATTGACATTACAGAAACATGAGATGGAGGTGTCCAAAAGCTTTGCAGTGCAATATTAGGGACCTCCCATGAATAAAACCTGATAATAAAATTCACATACCAGTCACAACAAGATGTGCTTCGTCCACAACAACAGCACGCACACGCCTTTGAAACTCTGTTGATTTTAGGAGCTTCATAACTGCTTTGTTCTCTACTAGGGCTTCCGGGTGAGCATAGATTAGTTGAAAGTTCTTCGGGTTTTCCAGTGGCTCAGATATGCAAACTTGTTCCCTGTTGTTGTCTTCTCCATCTAGAGCCACATGATCACCTTTAAGAATACACACTTTCAAACCACATTCTCTTAGCTTAGTCACCTGGTCCCTTATTAGAGCATTTAGAGGTGATACAACCAATACAATTAAGTTAGTTTCTGTTGGTCTGAAGCCAGAATCCATAAAATCTGCGAAGGGTGCCATAAGTTGGCAAACTAATGACTTGCCAAAACCGGTTGGCAGCACAGCCAGCGCATCCTTTTTCTCCACAATAACAATCCTTAGGATCTACATTTGTTTCTCTTTAAGCATAATATTTTCTCTTCCAATTACTTGTACAGGGTGTCCAGTGACAAAGTTGCTCAAAAAATAGGAAAATAGGAATTTCAGGATTGAAAAGGTAGGAAAAAATAGGAAACTTTGTCTAAAAAATAGGAGAAAAATAGGAGAATCAATAGTACTGTGATGGACAAAGATAGCCTTCCTTCACCCCATCAGCTATCCCAATCCACCACTTTAGTCCACAACAATGATGAACATATGAAATACAACAAAAGGAGTATTTCAATATTAAATGTGTCTCTCATACTGGTCTAAACATAAACAAATCAGTTTTTTTAATATCAGATTATTTGATGGTACAGAAATTAAAGGGCAAGCGACTCCTTTACAGAGTTGTATGTTTTCATAGAAACATGAAGAACACTTGTGATTCTGTAAACCATCAATTGAATTTCCTAGTCTTAACCCGCTGGCATCCAAGACCCTGAGCCCAGACCACCCCGTCAAAATATAGACAAAATGGCCACTCGAGTGAGCTCACACACCAGTGTTAAAATATTTCAAGATTTTAATGACTTCCCTTTGTCCTTCTGCTGTAAAACTTCACAGAAATACTATTTATATAATAAAAATTTACTAAATCAACTTTTATCTTACAGATGTGCAAGATGCTTTCTGAAAAAAAATATGAAAATTGGCAAATCCATTCTGTCCAGGTGATCTGTGACGTCATTGTGGGAGCCTGGGGAAAGAAATTTTAATGCCGTATCCCATAAACCAATGCACGCACCAATTCAATCTGTTTTCGAATCATGGCGGTTGGTCGGCCACCATGCACGAAGGTTTGTGACAGAAATTGTTCCATGGAAGAGAGATATTTATTCTAAATTAGACTGAAAGTGAAAGGTCAAAAGCTTACTAGGATGTCTTCTGTGAGTCAAATCCTCGTATAATTCTTTCGGATTTCGTCAGCGCTCGATTCTTTCCCGTGGGAGAGTGTTGCATTTACACGTACATTGAATCAGTGAGTACATTTTGACGAAGTACTCAGTTTTATTCTGCGGTGGAAGTGTTGTTAACAGATCTAAACAAGCTAGCTGTCCGGCTCTGAGAAGAGTCGGACCTTTCAGGATCGGATATCTTTCCTTGGGATTTCCATGGACGTGTGAACTTGGTGGGTAAGTTGCCTGTGGGCCTCCATCGCCTGCTCACTTTAAGAGTGGAATTTTTAGTAGCAGCTCTTTCAACTGGCTGAATTTTGACTCTCTTTGACGCATCAGTCCTACCGTAATCTGGTATGGTGGTTTGTCATTAGCCAGGATACGTTGCTCTGTCCATTTAGCACTCGATTTCTGGTTGACGTCTGCTTCAATGATAGAACTCTGCATAGCCAAGTGCCTGCGAATCTTCCTCTCCATCTTTTTTGTGACTTGACATCTAGAACTATGGAATCTTCAGTAATTTCCAAACCAAGAACGTCAGAGGCTTTCATAACTATGCAGGATTTTTAGTGTACCGGTAGCCCTCTTTTTATTTCTAAATATCCTAAAAAGGGTGCAAACTTGTGAAAGATGTGCACATTATTTCCTAATTTTAAAAGTACTTTGACGATTTTTGAAAATGGCACTTTATGCTTTGGTTTTTGTTATTCATATTGTGTAATTCTAGGAAAAATCCATAACCACCCTACAGATCCCTACCTCCACTGTTTCAAGGAAAGCAAAGCTAGAGAAAAAATTTTGGTGCCTTGATGGGTTTTTTCCTGCACGATACAATCACTGTCAGTGTAAACTAGTTTGAAAAAGCACATTTTACCTGCTGCAATTTTTGCAATTCGCAAACATAGCGTTTCAGCTGATAGAACGCCAAGGTGAGCAGTACCAGGGTAGTACTCAGAAAGGGGTGTACCATTCAAATTTTTATGCCCAGTGTTCCCAAGATTTTGTTTGGCAAACTCTCTGTGCTTTTCTTTGGTGGGGACTTTTCCACACAGTTCAGTCTCAATTTTTTTTCTGGTAACTCTCTGCATCTGAAACTGTCCAAAATGGTTCTGGACAGATGACCTTCATGTTGCCCAGTTAGATCTGGTGCTCTGGGGCTTCTGGGATTGGATAAGTGGATTTGGCAGATGAACTGCCAGTAGATAATCTCCTCTCCTTACCATCCCCCACATGTTCATCTAATAATTTTTAATTTCTTGCCCAGTCAGTGGGTGTTAAATTGTTTTTAGCTCTTTAAGTTGTTTGTAAAAAGCTTGACCACATTTCTTGTTGGCTCATAGTCATCATTCCCCAACCAAAGGGCACCAGTTAAAACTGTACTTAGTAAATTGTGAGGCTCAGTTAGTTTCACTCCTTATACTGGTTTCTCCTGTCAAATGACGAGACCATTTTAGCCAAGGAAAGCCATCAGTGTAATCCATTAGAATCAGACAATTATTATTGGCTGTATTGATTACACTCTAAGTACCAGGTTGGGTAGGAAACAATGAAATGTACTTTTCAATGTTAACATGACCTAAACACACTTCTCCAAATTCATTGAATTCTAGTAAGACCAATTTGTTTCAGTAATTCTTGGCGGGTGTCATTCAGATGACCAAAAATCTCATCCTTACTTAAAATTGGATTGATGCCAATGGGCCCTTCCAAATTTTTCCCCCACTTGTTTCTCAGTACATTTTGTTTCTTTTTGTCCAATCGTAAGTGACCTCACAATTCCACAAGAAAATTCCATAAATGCCGAATGCTGTTTCCTAAAAACACAAGGTGTAACGACATCCTTGAAAAAAGAACCATGGTCAATTTCGAGGAGCTAGTCACAAGAATAAGGTTTGTTCTTTTGAACTATTTCAGTTAACACTGGCCTCTGATTATAGAAACCAGTGCTTGGTGAGGGCTCTAGACAAAACAGCGCTTGAAGTTCTGGGTAGTGCAGGGACAGTTCATTTCTGAACGCATAATTTGCTGTGAAAATCGCGAGTTCCAACAGTTCCATGCGGTACAAAGTCGACGGGTGACACAATTTTGGCAATCCTTGGTAAAACTAAATCCACAAGTTCTTCATCGTTCAGACAGTTCAGCAGCTCGCTGACCCTTTGCTTCCTTGAATAAGGATTACTCTCGTCTAGAAATTCTTCTGCGCATTGTCTAAATGAAACCCATTTCCGGGAGGTTGGCAAGCTACCCGGTTTGTGCTCCGGATAAAGACGAAGATGTTCGTTTAAACTCTTTGTTTTTGTAAAATTTACCAGTTTTGCAATGGGCAATGAAGACGAATTACTGACTCGGTGTTAAGCACATTTTCCTTAGCTCGACAAGACATCCAAACAAACAATAAAAAGCCATAATAAAAACAATTAGCCGGCAAAAGAAACAATACTTAAGTACTTTAAATGTTGGATGTCGCCGCGTCAAAATGCCCGCAAGAATTGTGCCACCCGCGACAATGGAACTGACTTCGAGAGAGCAACGAAGGCTCCATCAAAACTTCTTTAAAATCAGCACATAAAAAAATACAATTAAGACAAACACACCATTCCCAAAAACCAATAACAGCTTTACTACGAGTAACATTTACTGTTGATAAAGCCAATGTCCAGTACATAACAAAGAAATAAACAAGCTAACTTCATACAACGCAGGAGTACATCGAGCTTACGTTTGGATTGTCTGCAACGCTCGTCGCCAAAAGTTGTCGAAGCATTCAGCAACGCAGAGTTTCTCTTCTTGGCAATAACTGCATTGTACAAGCTACCCAGTGACAAGTCTTCTCACTCGTTGATGGCGAAGTATTTTTAAAACATCCAGCTCACATCACGCCGACTAGCCGCCATGATTCGAAAACAGATTAAATTGGTGCACGCATTTGTTTATGGGATGCGGCATTAAAATTCCTTTCCCCAGGCCCCCGCAATGACGTCACAGATCACCTGGGTATGGCATCCTTTGCAGAGTTATGTACAGTGCCCATTGGCTTTCAGAGAAATTTAAAATAGAAGAACACACTTTTTACCCTCATGTAATCAGGATTTTCCATAAAAAAGGCTGTTATGAAATCCTAGGTGAATTTGGAATGGGTCACCTCTCCGAGAAGAAATAAATCTTTAGCTTTTGAGCGCGATTCAATTTTGAATTTGCCCGCCATTGCTGACATCGCGATACGTCATAAGACGCAACTTCACAAACATTTATTTGCGAGTCAAGACCAACAAACTTGATATAATGCTTCAATTTTAGTTCCACAATGAATCGAGAATACATCGGCAATGCAAATTCATTCAGTTGTTTTGACTATAAGCAATAAATGTAACTGAACAATGAAGTAAATCTGTCATGTTCATCTACAAACAATGCTCAACAAGTGAAGCGCTACACAGTGAGCATGCATCATTTTCACGAAGAGACTACACTGTGATAAAAATAGCAAGGATATATACAATAAAGGAAAAGTTCTGCCTCTTTAGTTCTACAAAGTTTAGCCGCGCCACTCAGCAAAGCAAGACCTTTCACCCCGCATTTGGTGACACAAAGGAACACCACATTGTTCACATGTGTAGGATGTTTCGAAGGTACGGCCTTGGCCTTCCTTGTGCTTTCTCCCAGCCTTCGCACACATGGCACAAGCTCTTTTCCAGCCTTCTAATTTTCCCAGAAAGTGTCCTCGCAAATTTTCCTCTGTTGTAAAGGTGGACACAGCACGTTTTCCAGAGTTTGAGGGTCATTTGTATCCATTGTATCCGGCGATAAGAAGCTTGGCGAGTTCATGATGAAAGTCTAACTGGCATCGCTCCTTTTTGCCAGCTAGTTTTTCAAGGATAAAACCATTCACCATGGACAAATTGAGAAAGAACCAGAACAGGTATTTCCACCACTTTCGAGAAGTTGTTCCAGGTGGATAATAACTTCCGTATTGGTCATTGACATCAACCCCATTCATCCCAGAGTTGTACGCAACAACGACATTGGGTTTTTTCATCGATTCAGCAGGCACAACTCGCTTTCTCTGGCCCTGAACAACCTGCTGCACTGCGTGTATTTCGGGCTCAGGAGGCATATTTGTCAACAGTAAAGAGACAACACGTTTATCTCTCCACATTGTTGCGACCAAATTTCCACTTTGACGGGTTCTTACTTTGCCTGCAACGAGTTTCATCTGCTTGAGGTCTGCAGGGAAGTCTTTCCTGTTTTGGCGCACGGTACCACAAGCATAAGTGTTTCGCGATTGCAAGTCTCGCATCAAATCTGCCGAAGTAAAGAAATTATCAAAGAAAAAATGTCTGTTGTTGTCTAAATAGGGCTCACCAAGAGTCCAAACAACATAATAGCCTAAACCTTTTCGTCTAAACAAGTCACTGTTTGTACGGTTCTTGCCCAAGTAGACTTGGAAGCGAGGAACATAATACGTGTCGGCATCTGCGAGCAGCCAAACTTTGATCCCAAATTTATCTGGCTTCATGGGCATATACTGCTTGAAAGACAGCCTACCATTGAACTTCACAAGCCCCTCGTCCACGGTGATGTTTTTGCCAGGTGTGTAGGCTTCAGAAAACTTCTGTTCTAACAGAGTAACTAGCGGGCGAACTTTGCACAGCAGATCTGCTCGGTCCTCGGTGTGGCAAGATGGAAGTACTTTCCCAGAGTTGTAAAACGCTGCTTGGGGATTGTTTTTTTAAAGCCCTCGACTCCAATAAATTGATCACAATCCCAGTACATTGCCAGCTGTGGAAGTTCGTGGATTCCAATCAAAATATTGAGGCCAAGATATGCTGAAATTTCCGCTCAATTGGTTACAAACGTTGCATCGCCCTTTGAACGGCCATAGGCAATGCTGTGCCGGACGATTTCATCAAGGAATTCATCGTTGATGAAAAGGTTGAAGAAATCTTTGGCCGTCACATTGTCCCCAAGATTTCTGGATGGGCCATGGCGAACAGAGAACTCTTCTACATTGACTTCACTCAATGTATTTGACCACCAAAGTGGATTTGGCAGTGTGTCCTCCAAATCTGCGTTACTAACAGTTTCCTCGTCACTGCTTTCGCCGCTTTCCTCATCGCCATCATCAGCAAAAACCTCAACATCGGAATTACTTGCACTTTCCTGAGGTTGTTGGTCAATGAGAGTGTCAATCTCTTCATCCACATCGCGAAGTGATCCTTGCTCTCACTGTCTTTGGCGATCGACTGTAAAACCGGCAAAGAAATCTTGTTCTTCATCAGATGAAGCTGGAAATTCATCAGATCCACCAGAAGCCATGTTCAGAAGTAAATTGTTGTTTTAAAAAATTCTTGAAAAATCGTAAACGGAACATATTCTTGCGAGTTTGGTTTCAAATGAAAGCTAATTTATTCATGTCACGTTTCACCGCATTTCAATTCTCAGGGTAGTATAGTTTCTTAGCTACAGCCAATCAAAGTGTGCCATGTCTGACAGGGTGCATGAGGGCGCATTGGAATTTCGGAGAGATTATATTTCTGGGCGCATGAGGGCGCAACGGATGTTAATGAGTTAACAGTAACAGCTTCATTCAGTTAAGAAACAAAGTTCTCTTTTCATAACTTCAGAATTAAACAAGCAGAAAATGGTAAACACAACAAATCGTTAGTGAACACATGCTGTTCTAAAACTTCCACTCTGTTCTGGCAAATGCAAGTCACTGCGACTTGAGACTCCTGCACTGGGTTGACTCTGTACAAACAACTTTCCTTGAGATTCATCAATGGATGGTTTAACAGCTTGAACATGCTTTGCTTTCTTGGCATGTTGCAATATCTGTGATTTTCCAGAGTTGTCACAAAGAAACTCTTTATCACAAAACTGGCAGTATGCGTGAAAGTCATCAAGTCCTTTACAACACCAGGAGCTCAGTTTTTGACCATTGGAATCAATAGCAGAAAGCCACACATTGTTGAACTTTGTTCTGCCGCCAGGCATTTTTCAAACGAAGCAGTTATAATTCAGCAATTTTTTCACTTATGTGGAGTAATCCTGCAGTTTTTGAAATAAAAATTATGTTAGTCCTACATGGGAACACAATACCTATCTAAAATTTATATATTTGGTACCAAATTACTTAAAATACTAACTAAAACAAGAATGCTTAGGTAAAGAATATTTGCAGGAGTGGCAAATGCAACCATTTTGAGTCTTGCACCCTCGCCACCTCTCTGCAGACAGAATCAGCAGCGCATAAATAAGAAGTTAGGTAGAAATGCATCAACGTGCATATATAGAATATTTAAAGACACTTACCATTTATATATAACATCAGCTTGATGATGTGAGCATCTCCAAGATTCAAAGATGATCATTCAGGTGTGTACAACTTGTAAGCCAACCTCAATGCATTTTCAATAGGTTTATGCAGAATAGTATTATGTTGGGTGCCACATGCACTATTTTACTAGATTTGATAGAATGTATGCAGTAGAAAACCATATAACAGTTAATTAAAGAAACAATATTTCAAAATATTTAACAGAAGCCCAACAAGCAACAGAGGTCAAAAAAAAACATTTTATATCTATTTTTGTTAATTTAGAACATCCAAGTCATTCTGATGCCAGCTTTTCACCAAATCTCTTTCTAAGAGCATATAAAAAGTATGATTCCATTTTTAATTTTGTAACGCATTTTGGCTTCTAACTATAAAAAATAGCGATAAAATATTTCTAAGCATATTGAGAAAGTTAAAAATTTTTTTTAAAAATGACGATGTTTCAACGTTGAGCTAACGTCATTATCAAGTCAAAATGATAGTTGATAAAAACAAATGTATAAATAGGCAGTAAAACGTCATCGTTTTTTAACAAAATTTTTAACTTTCTTAATATGCTTAGAAATATTTTGGCTTCACCAGCAAAAAATAGGAAAAATAGGAGGTTTCATCTAAAAATAGGAGATAGTAGGAATATGCTAAAAGAATAGGAAAAAATTGGAACTGGACACCACAAGTTGTAGAGTGAAATTTACACGTTGTTCTACATCGGACTCCGACAACAAGGAAGTCACTGAACTCGCCATGGTTATTTCTGGGTTGGGGCTGCTGACCAAAAATATTATGTTGATCTGCGTCAAAAGGATGCGCAATGCATGGTAGGCATGCACAATTCAACCGGAAGTCCAGTATTTTCGGACTTCAAATTGCGTCTTTCCAGGGTCGTTTGCTCCCGACCGCTGGTGAAAGGGAACGAATACACTCAGTATGAGGGTGGCATTCATCCTCGATATCGTGAGCATATTCCTTTGAGAAAACAATAAAATCGTAAACAAACGTGAATCTCGTGACTTTTTTTGGAGTGGGAAATATTTTACTGTAACATGTCAGAAACAAGCTGTTCTGTGTGTGGGTTTAGAGGTACTGAGCTGAGGAAGATAGCTGGAATGGACAAAATATGCTCACGATGTTGCTGGAAGTGAGAACACAGGTGCCTCATTAGAGGATGTACAACACCAGCTTCGAAGGTGAAACTTAGGAATATTCCAGGAAGGCTGGTGCAGGCAACAGAAATTGTAAGGGGCACCTTTTTTTTCATAATTTAGAATACCACCAGAATTAAAACAGTGCTGTAAGTCGTGTTTTACTAAGCTCCACAAAGGAACTGCAGAATTTACAATTAACTCACCAATAAGAAAGGGCGGCCAACTGTAAATTACAAAGAGGCATCAGCGAAAACTAAGAAGAGAATTCAAAGGAAGGCAATGGAATTATTAAACAATGCCCTGAGTAATCTCCAAGACAAATGCAATGAAATCTCTGGAGGTTGTGGTGAGCAGCTACTAAACACCATCTTGCCAGCTGTGAACCTTCCAAGTGTACAAGCAACTTATGAGGTAAAAGCCAAAATGCCATTGCTAAGTCTAAGCTACCCCCTTGAATGATAGTACTACAGCAGCCCACAGGGGACGTGCTGCAATTTTTAATAATTTCTGCTGTAAATTTAAAAGTTGCTGCAATTTTAAATAATTTCTACAAACAAATAAAACTTGCTCCATAATAAAGATACTTGCTGCAATTGCTTTTAATATGCTGCAAATTGAAAAAATGTTGCAGCAAATATAAAAAGTTTGCAAAATTAAAAGTTGCTGCAGAAATAAAGGTTGCTGTAAAAATAGAAGCTGCTGCAAAATGAAATGTTGCTGCAAATAGAAAGAAGTTGCTGCAGATAAAAAAAAAGTTGCTACAGAAATAAAGTAAAATAAAAATATATGAAATACACATGCATCATGGCTGGGGAGGTTTAGACTGATCCACGTTTTCATGGAAGCCATATTGTTTCCCTTTGATTTTGAAAATGTTCTCCTCCTCTTGTGGGGAAAACTGTCCACTTGAGGCCAAATATTGTCACAAATGCGGGGATCATGTAAGGCAGAATGTCACTGAGTGGGAAGCTAGTGTCGATGAAGGCTCAAAGAAACATGAAAGTCGCAGCAGTGCTAGTGCCACTGGAAGTGGCGGTGGAGCGTCTGGGTTGTTAACCTTCGCCCAGTTTCAAGCCCGAAAGGAAGAGGACAGATCAAAGCACTTTAGGAAGAAATCTGGAAAGAAAATGAAGCTCGATTGTAAAGGTAACATAGATTGTCAGACCAAGATAAACATTGGTGTAATGATTATGAAACATGGTCGCCTTTCGATTAAGAGGGGTTATACACTTCCGATAAATGTTACACCAAATATAACTTCCGAAGACCCTATAGGAAAAGCTGTCGAGAAGCATAGCGGTTTTCATAAAGCTGTTATCCAAAGTGACAAGAAGGCATTTCATCAGGTACCGTACGCTGATAAAAATAAAGTGGGTACCCTACCTGGTTTCGATGAGCCTTTCACCCTTAAGAGGTACAAAGAAGAAATAGATAAACCTTATTCAAGGGTCATGTTCTATTTGTGTTCAAATCGGCTATGTCAACCAAGATCCGACCTAAGTCAACACTGAACGTTGCTTTTTTCAGGGGAGCCAGCTGTATATGATGGAGGTCCAAGGAGAGAGTTATTTTCAGATAAATGACTGCAGTCTTCTTTTCTTGTAATAGTTATGGGTATCTGGCACTCAGTGTAGTCAGTGTATGTGGTGGGTCTCTTATCTACTTCCCTGGAAGATGAGATGTACTCATTTAGATCACATATTGTAATTGGAGCCTTTGGCCTTCTTAATCTATTTATTAAAGTGCAACAGAATTGGTCCACAGTTGTTATGCGAATTGGTCAGCGGTTGTTATGCTGTCATGGTGGATTTCTACTTTGTCCCAAAAATGTTTTGGTTTTTATCAATTTACTAGTTCTTCACTTTATTATTTAGAATGGTATCAGTTTAAATTGACAACCTTTATCTATGGCGATTGAGCAAGTGGCGCTGAAAGCTGCAATCAAGTTGGCATTGGATGATATGTTTGATACCAAGCTAGCCTCGTTGCTAGATACAAAGCTTGAACCCTTACGGTCTTCTATGGATTTCATCTTGAATGGCTTTGACGAAATGAAAAAGAAAATAGCTGCTCTGGAAAATACAAACGCCGAATTAGCTAAGGAAAATCAGTTTCTCAGGCAAGAGAACTCCTGCGTGTCAAATGCTCTCAACCAAATGAAGTCAGCACATGATGAACAAGAACAATACATAAGGCATGATTGCCTGGAAATCAGAGGAGTTCCCACTTCTTCAGGTGAAGATACAGATGAAATTGTTAAAAAAAGTTGGCTCAATCTTTGATGTTTGTATTGAAGATAAAGATATCTCAATATCACACAGAATTAAAAGTGACAGTGCGATTTCTCGCATAATCGCTAAATTCACTCGTAGTCATGTGAGGGATGACCTTTACAAAGCAAGATCCAAGTTGAAGAATTTAACCATTGATGACATTGGTCTGGGCAGACAAGGAGAAAACAAGATCTTTATTCAAGAAAGCTTAACTCCATCTAGAAGGGAACTTTTCCATAAATCTAACAAATTCAAGAAGAAATTTGGGTTTTGATATATCTGGGCCTTTTATGGAAATATTTTTCTTCGTAACGATGATGCCAGTCCTGCAGTTGAAATTTGTTCCTTCAAAGACCTGGCTAAACTGGAAGCAAAACTAAAGCCATCTCTATCGACTGGAATGGAGGAATGTTTAACAGTCACTCAGATTTCAAGTGCAGATTCAAATGGAACAGATACAGGATGACTTTCACTGAATGGCTGGTATAAATTATGAAGATCTACCTCGCCTTCAAGTGATTTCAGAGCTAAATAACATTCCTCAACTTACAGCTTCCAATCCTGATACAAATATACCTTCTAAGGTAAATTTTGATTATTACTCTGTTAACGATTTTTGCAACTGTGCTGATATTCAAAATTCATATCCATTAACATCATTCTCTGTTTTAAATTGTAATATAAGAAGCCTAAATGCTAATTTTGATCACTTAACCCAAATGTCGGCTGACTTGAGCTTACCGTTGACTCTGTTTGGTCTCACTGAAACTTGGATTAATAATTATACTGATCAGGCAATAGTTCATCATCTTCTGGCTACACATTTATTTCCCAACCAACTAGCCTAAAGGCAGGGGGGGGGGGGGGTTGGAGCATTTATTTGTAATGAAATCAATTTCCATGTAAGGGCTGATTTGAGCTCAAGTATTGATGAATGTGAAATTCTTTGGGTAGAAATTGTAAATAATTCTAGTAAAAATATTCTTTGTGGCATTTTCTACAGACATCCAAATTCAAATTTAGAAACATTTTTGAGTAAGCAATTTTCATGTATTGATATTATAAATGGAGAAGGAAAACTCTGCTCTATTAGGCGACTTCAATGTTAATCTTCTGAATTTTGAAACCCATAAACCTACTGAGGAGTTTATAAATACTATGAGTACCAATTTTTATGAACCTCATATCATTAAGCCAACTACAATAACTTACCATACTGCAACTTTAATTGACAATATTTTCTTTAATTCCCTTGATTTTCTTACTATTAGTGGTAATGTAATTTATGACCTTAGTGACCATTTACCCAACTGTTTAATTGTAAATGAAATTACTATGTTGCCTGACTCAAAAGATAAAATCTACAAACAAGATTTTTCCAACATTAATGAAGAACTTGTTCTGAATTACTTTGCATCAATCCAGTGGCTAGATGTATTTGGTGAATCTCAGAATGTCAATCAGCTATTTGAGGTTTTCTTTTCTAAGTGCTGTGAAATTGTAAGTAAACACTTTCCATTACAAAAACTCTCCTGTAGGGAGGTGAAATTCAATTCTAAACCTTGGATAACTAAGGCACTTAGAAAGTCTATAAGTTATAAGAATACTTTATACAGACAATTTATTAGAACTAAATCTACTACTAGTCACTACAAATATAAAATCTATAGAAACAAACTTACAGGTTTACTACGACTTAGCAAAAAGCTTCACTACCACAATTATCTTTTAGCAAATCAGAGCAATGTCAAAAATGTGTGGAAAGGTATAAGGCAACTTGTTACTCTTAAGCCAAAAGAATTCTTCAAGTCCAAAAGGATTGTTAAAGACAATCAAGTGATTACTGATACTGAAGCAATAGCAAGTGAATTTAATAACTATTTTGCAACTATTGGCTGGAGATTAGCAGCTCAAATTCCCATTTGTGGAGCTTATACACATAAAGTTTATCTTGATACTCCCAGTAGCTCAAGTTTCTTTCTTTTACCAGTTACTAATTTTGACATCATAGAAATTATAGATAATTTGAATCCTAATAAGTCAACTGGACCTTTTAGTATTCCAGTAGTCCTCTTGAAAGTTTTAAAGAACTGTATTTCTTGCCCTCTTGAATCCTTTATAATTGTTTTTTTACATCAGGCAATGTTCCTGATCATTTTAAAGTTGCAAAAGTTATTCCAGTCTACAAAAAAGGCTCACCTCTCGTGGTAACAAACTATTGTCCTATCTCATTGTTATCTATATTTAATAAGATTCTTGAGAGATTGATGTATAACAGATTAATTAAGTACTTTGAGAAATCTTCTACTATTTTTGACCAACAATTTGGATTTCGCTTGTCATTCCACATTTCATGCCCTTATTCTTATGATAGATAAAATCCAAAAGGCTATTGACACTAAGAATTATTCATGTGGTATCTTCATAGATTTGGGTAAGGCCTTTGATACTGTGGATCACCATGTCCAACTTGATAAGTTGGAATACTATGGTATTAGAGGCATTGCACATGAACGGTTTTCTTCCTACTTATCTCATAGAAGCCAGTTTGTTTCACTAGGCCATGTGGAATCTGGTGCACAGCAAATTCCATGTGGAGTACCACAGCGTTCAGTTTTGGTACCCTTATTATTTTTGTTATATGCGAATGATTTGCATAGATGTTCCAGTGTATTAGATTTCCATCTGCAGATGACACCAACATTTCTTTACAAGATCAATACTTACAATGCCTTGAGTTAAAATTAAATGAAGAATTAGATAAACTTAATCAATGGCTACAATTAAATAGGTTATCTTTAAATATTGACAAAACAAATTTTGTAATTTTTCATCCTCCACAAAGAAAAGTTCTATCTGTTAATTTACAAATCTCAGGTATGCCTGTGGAGCAAACAACTTAAGTCAAATACTTAGGTCTTATTATATTTATTGTCATTTAAATTGGTAAAAACATGCACATGAAGTGAGTAAGAAAATTTCAAGAGGTATTGGTATCCTATATCCTATATAAGCTCAGGCATTTTGTTGCTGATGATATTCTTACTCAGCTTTATTCCTTAGTGTATCCCTTTCTTACCTATGGCTTGGTTGTCTGTCTATGCCACAACTCTTAAACCCATTGTAACTTTGCAAAAACAGGCTCTACATATAATCACATTCTTGAAACAAGATGCTCAGTCCAGCCCTTTATTTTCACAGTTAGGCTTAATTAAATTCATGGATCTGGTTACGATGCGAACTGCCGTTTTTATGTTTCAGTATTACCATAATCTATTACCCTAAGGTCTTTGAAAATTACTTAACATGCATATCATCTAAACATAACTACAATACTAGGCTAGCATCTAAGTCAACATATTGTATCAATCAGGTTAGACCTAATTATGGTAAATTCAATCTACATTTCTCTGGTCCTTCCATCTGGAACAATTTGGATGAAGAGATAAAAAGTTTATCTCTGCATTTATTCAAACAAACCTTGACTAAGCAATTTCTAAGTTCTTATGCTTAATGCTAGCTTAGTATTTTTGTCTAAAACTGGTACTTTTACTACTTATATTTCTTTTTATATTTATATCTATATATGTTTGTTTTCTCTTTCTAATTCTTTCTATATTTTTCCTAGAACCGATTTAAAGTGTAATAATTCCTGTAACTACTCCACTTGTTTAGTTTTTACTATTTTGACTAGTTTTCTGCTTATTTAAGTTTAATGTATTCTTTTGCTGTATGACATTCTCTGTATTATGCAAAATAAAACTCATCAACAATAGATGAGCTTGGGGAGTGGTGCCTAAAAGGAGGGTGAAGCCACGAGTGCCACCGAGCCGAACGCATAGGGTAACCATGACAACCCTGTGAGCGGTAACCACCCAACCGGCACCGGCACACTGAAAAACAGTGGAAACAGATTTTTTTTATTTTTTTTATTGATTAAAAGCATATTACAATATTGCAACAAATTACAAAAGTAGTGCAAAACAGAGGGTTGTTACAACTGATAATATTTTAATGAAAAATAGTCGATAATGTATATGGTAGTAAATATTACAAACGATATGTCTCTCTAGCTTTGTAAAAATGTATATAGCTGGGGGACAGGGCAACATAGTCACATCAAGTCATTTGTCTATTTCAAGCTGGATAATAAATCTAGATGTGAATTCAGAGGTATCTTGTTTCTTTTGCATTGTTTTGCAAGCATAGTGGTATTGCTTTGCATATAACAGAAGAAGATGCAAATCCTTTGTTTGGTTATCAGAAAGATTCGTGTTTGGTGTTGGTAAATTGAGAAAGCATTGTAGCGGGGTTAGGTTGACATTGATTTGGTGTAAACTATTGAACCATTGAAGAGACTCATCACCTAATTTCAAGAGAGATTGACAATCAAAGAATGCATGTTCAATAGAGTCATTTTCATCCCACAGAACACATTTGGCACAGTCAGTTATTCCAAATTGATTAAGTTCTTTATTAGTGACTAGTATTCTGTGCAACAACTTGAAATAGAATTGTCTTAACTTATTATCCCGAGTGATTTTATAATTGTTTTGGATACAGTTCACCCAATTGTCAGCAACTTCAGGACAATTTTTCTGCCATGATTTAATAGCAGTAGGTTCTGTTTTGATTTCCTCTACAAAAAGTTTATAAAACTGCTTGCAGAAAGTTTTCTTTGAATTAAGAGTGATATCTTTAGATAGTTGGAAATCGAAGTTTTCGCAAATTGAATTCAGATCTCCAAGGTCCATATGAACTGATGTGTAACTTTTGAGATAAGCGGGAATAGCTGAGGTGATTTGGTAGTATTGCAGAAAGTTAACTTTGATGTTATATTTATCGCTGAATTCTTGTGGTGAAAGATAATTACCTTGATTGTTCAGCAAGTCTTGCACAAAAAGAACATTACTATCCCACCACGCCTTGCAAAAGACTGATTTGTTTTCTATAGTTATATCTCTGTTGTTCCACAAAATGAATTTGCGTTTCAAGGGATCTTCGTAATTGCTATGCAGTTCTTGATAAAAGAGACGGATTTTTCTGTCTAAATTCTTGACACTGTAATTACAGTTTAGAAGAAAAAGGAGCCCGCCATGTTTATCAAAGTAGTAATTAGGGATTGCCGTCCAGGTGTCATGAGTGTTATTTAAGAGTCTACTTATCCAACTGAGACGTAGCGCTTTTATGGCAGTCCTGAAGCAGGGAAAGCTTAGCCCACCCTTAGATAAGGGGCGGAACAGAACCTGTCGCTTGATCTTATCTCTCTTATTCTTCTATAGAAAAGCAAACAGTTTACTTTGGGTTTGTTGTATCGCTATTTCTGGGACAGAAAGCATGGAGGCAGTATAGATTAGCTGAGACAGACCTAAAGATTTTGCTAGCATAGTTCTTTGAAAGAGCGTCAGGTCCCGCGACCGCCATATATTACGCTTCATTTCCATTTTCCTTATTTTGACATAAAAATTTTTGTTGTTGTTGGCAGCTGCATCATGGGAAAGGTAAGTTCCAAGGAATTTTATGGGATCTTTTGGACACTGGAATTTTAAAGGCTCTATCTTATTTTTGCTCGAAGCACCAATCCACAAGGCTTTTGTTTTCTTTTTATTTAATTGCAAACCGGACAATACTCCAAATGAATTAACTATATTCATGGCATTTCTAAGTGATGTGGTATCTTCAAGAATCAGGGTTGTATCATCCGCAAACTGTGAGATCTTAGTGTTCTGTCCACTTGGGAGTTCGATGCCCCGGCAGAGTTGGTTTTGGTGTATTTTGAGGGCTAGCATTCAACCGCTAACACAAACAAAAGAGGACTCAGGGAACACCCTTGACTGACACCTTGAGAGACTTTGAAGTAATTAGTCATGAAACCCGCATTCATCGTGCCACTTTCAACATTATTATAAAGAATGGACATCCATTTTGTAATATTTGGACCAAAGTTGTATAATTCAATACACTTGTGGATAAAATTCTATTCAATGGTGTCGAAGGCTTTACAAAAATCAATAAAAAGTAGGATGCCTGGGAGTTTTTTAGCCTCTGTATATTCCATGATATCATTTAAAAGCCGAACATTTTGGCCAATGAATCTACCTTTAATGAAGCCTGTTTGATCAGAGTGTATAATCGAAGACAGTATTGACTCAATTCTTTGGCGAATTGCTTTTGCCAAGATTTTGTAATCAACGTTTAAGAGAGTTAGCGGTCGCCAATTGGATAGCTCAATAAGGCAGGAGTCGTCTTTTGGTATCAAACAGATAACGCCATGCCTTTGAGATATTCACAATTGTCCTTTGGTAAAAGCTTCATTATATGAATTAAGGAGATGTGTGCCAATTAGGTCGAAGAATGTTTCGTAAAATTCTTTGGAAAAGCCATCCTCCCCAGGGGATTTGTTGTTCTGAAAGGATGTTAAGACGTTCTTTAGCTCATCAAGTGTCAGGTCAGATTCAAGAGACACTGATTCCTCAAAAGACAATTTGGGAATGTCTAAGTCCTCAACAAAGGCAAAAAAGTTCTCTCTGAAATTTGTGGAAAGAAAGCCGGATGATTTCGTTTCTAGTAAATCGCTATAAAATAATTCTATTTCTTGGTTGATTTGTTTCATGTCCGAAATAATCTCGCCATTCTCAAGTTTTAACTCTGCAATAACTCTTTTCTCAAAGTTTCGCTTTTCTAAATTGAAAAAATAATTGGTAGGTTTCTCACCTTTTCCAATCCAGTGGACTTTTGAATGGAACATGGCTTCTTTGCCTTTTTTTCCGTAAATATCTTTGAGTTCTGTCTTGATGGATTCATATTCATCTAACAGTGGTTGGTTGAAGTGGTTTTTTCCGTGACATATTTCATTATCAAGGGCATCGAGTTTTCCCTGAAGATAAGTTCCCCTGTTTTTAAATTCCTTGCGTTTTGCTTTCGAGTATGATATGGTTTCAGAGCGAAACTCCATCTTAATAAGTTCCCATAAAAGTTGGTGGCTCTCAACTTCTTGATACTTTGATAAAATTCTTGGTAAACATCCTGTGATAAGCTGAACATAGTTTTCGTCTTCTAATAATTGGTTATTGAATTTCCACATGCCTGGGTCGCAATGAAACGCATCGTTGATTTCTATGCTCAAGTAAATGGCCTTGTGGTCTGGAGCAATTGAGGAGCGGATTTCAGCTGTTCTTATGTTTGACTTCAAAGACTGTGCAATGAGAAAAAAGTCAATTCTAGATTTAAGCTTCAGAGATTTTGATTCATAAGTAAATGCCTTCTTTTTGGGTTGTAGGACTCGATAAACTTAACTTACTTAATCCTCTTCGTTCCTAAGTGGAACATAGGTCCTCAACTAGCACGTGCCACCTAACCCTATTTTGTGCAGTGCCTTTTGCCTCATTCCACGTAACATGCTTCGCCGCCAACTCTGCCATTCTCATGCGTCTCCAGCTGTTTTGGGGTCTCCCTCTCTTTCGCTTCCCCTGTGGGTTCCACTCTAGTGCCCTCTTGACTACGTGTCCATCTGGTTTCCTCAGTGTGTGGCCGATCCAGCCCCAAGCTCTCTGTCTTATCTCTTCCTCTATCGGTCGTTGCCCTGTTTGACTCCAAAGGTCCTTGTTGCTGATTTTTCTAGGCCACCAAATCCGCAAGATGTTCCTCAGGCTCTTATTGATAAACACTTGCAACTTCTGCTCCAATCCCTTGGTCAGCCTCCAAGTTTCAAAACCATACAAGAGCACTGCCTTCACATTTGTCCCAAAGACTCTCAGGTTGGTCTTGGTTGTTAGTGCCGTGGATCGCCATATTGGTCTCAGCATCGCAAATGCCTGTCTTGCCTTTCCAATTCGTACCTGAATGTCCTCGTCAGTGCCTCCCTTCTTGCTTACAATGCTCCCAAGGTATGTGAACTCATCCACTTCCTCAACCCGCTTCCCAGCTACCGACACAACATCACGTTTGGTACCAATACGCATCAGCTTTGTCTTGGTGGCATTGATCTTCAGGCCTACCTTCGCACTTTGTACCTCCAAGGCTCGTGTCTTATCCCTCATATCCTGTATTCTGTGCGACAGTAGGGCCAGATCATCGGCAAAGTCAAGATCTTCTAATGATGTCGTAAAGGTCCACTGAATACCTCTTTTCCTGTCAGAGGCTGTCCTCGTCACCCAATCCAGGGCGACCAGAAACAGCAAGGGAGATAGCAGGCAGCCTTGTCTTACCCCGGTCCTCATATCCAATGGTTGAGTCTTCTGTCCATTGTGTACCACCTGTGCGGAGAAACCCTCAGAGAACTCTGATGATGGTGACTATCTTGTCAGGCAACCCATAGTGCCGCAACAACCTCCACAAAACATCTCTACTGATACTATCGAAGGCCTTCTCAAAATCGATAAAGTTGATGTACAAGGAGGACTGCCACTCGATACTCTGTTCTATAATAATCCGCAGTGTTGCTATTTGATCCGTGCAGCTTCGACCTGCTCGAAAGCCCGCCTGTTCCTCTCTCAGCTTTTCGTCCAACACAATCTTGATGAGCTCCAGGATCACTCTGCAAAACACCTTACTTGCCATGTTCAGCAACATAATGCCACGCCAGTTTTTACAGTAGCTCAAATCACCTTTCTTGGGCAGCTTGATTAGCAGACCTTTTCTCCACTCCTCTGGTATCTTCTCCTCATTCCATATCCTGTTGCAGAGGCCCAGAAGAACCTCCTCTGATGTGTCCCCTCCCGCCTTAATTGCCTCTGGTGGAATATTGTCACATCCTGCAGCCTTCCCGTTTTTTAACTTCTTTATAGCATTCTTGATTTCAATACGTGTAACGTGACCTGTCCTGATGTTAAGCTCGTCATTTGGCTCCACCTCTGGCGGGTTGATCAGCTCCTCATGGTTAAGCACTGTTTGAAAGTGCTCCCTCCACTGGTGCATCTCCTCCTCTGCTGTCCTGAGCAACACGCCTGCCTCATTTCTCACTGGCTTACAAGTATTCTGGATCCTCCCACTTAGCTTTCTAGTGATCTCGTACAAAGTCCTTGCATCACCTCTTTCCAGCCTCCTCAGCTCTCTCAGCTTCTGCTTCCACATATGCCCTCTTGTCTCTCCTATACCTCCTCTTCACCTCCCTATTTAACTCTTGATATCTTTTACTTGCCTCTCTCTTCTGGTTTCTTGTTCTGGCCATGTTTATGGTGTTTTTTGCCACCTTTTGCTGCTCGATTAACTCCCAAGTCTCCTTGCTGATCCACTCCCTGTTTGCCTTTGCCCTACCCAGCACCTGCTCGCAGGTCTCCACATAACCTTGTTCAATCTGCCTCCATTCATCATCCACTGACAGTTCCTCCTCCTCCATCAACTGCTGCAGACCCTCAAATCTGTTATGCAGTGCTAGCTTGAATGCGTTCCTAACCTCCAGATCTGTCAGCTTGCTGACCTCAAAACGCACTCGGCCACTATCCCCCTTTCTCACTTTGGCAATCCTTAGCCTGACTTTTGCCATCAACAGGTGGTGGTCTGACCCAACGTCTGCTCCATGCATCGTGCGAACGTCCTGCAGTGAGCTCCTCCATCTCTTGCTAAATGCCAGGTGGTCGATCTGATTCACAATACCACCATCAGGAGACCTCCATGTCCGCTTGTGACACTCCTTATGGGGGAACAGCATTCCACCGATTACCAGTTCATTTGCCTGACAGAAGTCCGCCCATCTCTCACCATTTTCATTCATCTCAGCTCTTGCTCCATGTTTACCCATCACCTCCTCTCTGCCTGTGTTATCCATTCCCATCTTAGCATTCATAGCTCCCATGACGATCTTCACATCTCTACATGGCACCTGCTCCAAAACCATCTGTAGCTGGTCGTAGAAATCATCCTTCACCTCCTCCGTTGCCTCATTTGTTGGGGCATAGCATTGCAAGATGGTAACCTTCTGCCACCTCGAGTTGAACCGGGCTCTGATTATCCTCTCAGACACTGGCTCCCATTCCAGTGGACATTGTGCAGCTTCTTTGGACAGAATAAAGCCAACTCCTCTCTCATGATTTTCACCTTCATCCATTCCTGAGTATAGCACAGTTTCGCCTGTAGCTACCCTCAACTTCCCACAAGAGTTCCATCTCATTTCACTTACTCCTAGAATACTAATACCATACCTCTGCATCTCCTTGATCACCTGTGCGCAGTTACCAGTCTCAAACATTGTCCTAACATTCCATTGCCCGATCTTCACACACGCTTTTGGCGACAGCAATTTCGTCGGCGGTTTATGCATCATTCGCTGCTTCGCACGTTGTTCCAACCGGGTGTTAACATCTTTTACCCCTGCTTCCCGATAGGGTGCAGTGGTAGTTCTAGCTTCGGTCGGACTCGATAAACAACAAGACCTAATTTGTCCATAAAACTAAGAAGAGAATTCCTGTAACTTGTTTCTTGCCATTGTCACCCTCCACGTTTATCTATTGAATGAAGAGTGGTGTTCCAGTCACCAGTGATTATAGTTCTGGACGTGTTTGCTTTAGAGACAATATCTATCTAATAGAAAATAACCATATGAGGAAGTAGCAGATCCCATTAAAATAGTGCTCAATACACATATAGTGTAGAGCTGAGTATATGAGTAATAACGAAGAGGCAAGATTTGCTGTTACTCCGAGTTTCGTGCTTACGCACTCATCAGACAGTATTTAATGATAAGCATTCCTATCAACTAGATATATATACACGGTATTAAACAATAGGCTAATTGCTGGACTAGTTGCATTACAATAAGTGATAGTTATACTGGAAAACAATAGGTGTGAAGACAGAAATTACGGGGACGAGTATAAACTGCGTGGGTGCAGTACAATATAAAGAAAGTGTCAAGCGTTCTTCAAGTAGAATTTGTTCTCGTGCCGGCATTTAGAAATAAGTTCTGATCTTTTGTTTAGTAGATTGTCGTTGCTATGTTTGATAATCATTAGTTTTTCTGTGAGGCAGAGGTCGCATCGTTTGGAAATGTTGTTGTAAGGTCTTGCACGGCTAATAATTGACCATTTGATGTTGAAGTCTTGTTTTTTGTCGTGTAGTTGCCAGATGTATTTAGAAAGCTCGGTGCTGTTGATGTGTTTTCTGTGCTTAAATGTGGATTTGTGCTGCGAGAATCTCTGTTTGAATGTTCCTTCTGTCAGTCCAATGTAGTTCTTGGTTGTGTTGTTAGTTGTAACTTGTGCGTTGTAGATTACACTGGAAGTCAGGCATTTGTTGTCTAGCGGGCATTGGTCTTTTTTGCGGCAGTTGCATTGCTCTCCGGTGATTGCGTTGGCGTTGTTGTCGGCGTTTGTTATTTTCATGTTGTGTTTGTTGATTACTGTTTTCATGTTGTCCATGCAACTGTAGCTGACTTTGACGTTGTTTTTGTTGAAGAGGCTGTGGTATTTATGTTGGTTCGGAAAGTGCTTAGATATGAGCTTCAGGAATGTTCTACCGATGTTTGTCTTTACGTTTTTACTAAATGGAGGGTTGTACCATATAATGTTTCTTTGTCTGTTGCGTCGGGGGCGTGTTGGTTGATTGTCTTCGTTGTAAATTAGTGTTTCAGAGTATCCGCTGGCTTTCAAAGCAGTTTCGTAGATTGGTTTGGCCTTGTTGAATTCGTGTTCGTTGCATGAGTTGGCGGAAATACGGCGATTGATGGATGCTGGAAGTTGCTTTATTATGTTAGGTGGGTGGTTAGACTTTGTGTTGATGTACTGCGGCTCGTCGTTAGGCTTTCTGTAGGGGCAGTAGGTACCTTTTGTAAGATCGAAGGTGACGTCCAGGTAGTTAACAATTTTCATGTTAGTCTGTATGGTAATGTTAAGTCCATATGTCTTGAAGCGTCTTGTTATGTCCTTCCTTGTACGGTCTGCTTGAGGTCTGGAGATGTTTTTGAAGATGGCAAGTCCGTCGTCTCTGTAAAGCCCGATGTTGTCTATCCCGTATATGTTACACAGGTCGTCGAGAATGAATAAGCCTACGAGCTCGCATACTTCGGCTCCGTCGAAGCTGCCCATAGTAACGTCAAAAGAACTGTTGTTTTTCTTGATCCAGGCGGTGTTACTGTCAAAGAGAAGGGATTTTCTTGAATGCATAATAATATCGATGTCGCGGTTCGTAATGGAAGTGAATTGTTTGGCGAAGTTGAAAATAGAAAATATGATAGAAAATATGAAGACGGGCATAAATACTAGTAAAGTTTAGAAATATAAATGAGCTACACTTAAGAGACTAACCAGACGACATTCGAATAGTATCCCATGATGCACCTCGTTGAGACTTATATTATCACTGCGTACGTGACGTCATCATATGTTCCACGCTCTCGCGAAAAAACCATGGCATGCTTTCACACTTGTTTGGATTCCGTGGCTTATGCTTTCAAGAGTAGCGATTTAGTTTATATTCACTGCGTTTCCAAGGAGAATTTTGCCGTTATGGTGAAGGGTTTTACTTGTGTTTTGTTGGTCTGTTGGGAAGTACATATAAGCTATGTGGAAAGCATGGACGAACGAAGAAGAGCTCTCATCCCTGCAGTTGTTGACAATTCGCTGGCGGATGAATTATTTGCTGAGGTAAGAAGCCCTGTGCTGATACAAATAAGTTCTTCTTGTGATATCACGGTAAGTTCTCAAGATTCTGTGATCTTTTTTTTTAGGCTTGTTAACCGAGACAAGCGATCTCTGGAGTTGCTTTTGTGTTTTAGCTACGCGGCATCGCATCGCTGAAGTGTGCGGTCTTTTGTAAAACAGTAAGCTTAATTTAAATCAGCTAGAAGACATCCTAAAATAATGGTAAAATTCATGACCCTCCTGCTTGTTCCTTTTTTACAGTGTCTTGACCCAAGTGATCTTACAGGAGATGGACTGACCAGATCATTGCTTTGGTCTTTTGAATGAATACCTGCTCCCGCCGCTCAGTACGTGAGACCGAGTGTGATAAAAGACTCTCCACTTGACAATCGTTTACCACCAATGGAAATCGACGAATACCACTGTAACTGTTCTACTTCGACAACTTACTGCTTAGTGGCACTGAATTCCAAGACTTTTACCGAATTATTGTCAGATCGTAGTGAAGAGGGTAGCCCTGTAATCAGCGAAGACGAATGTTTTCCTGAAGGGGATGAGCAAGAAGACAACTCTGTTGATCTGGATGATCACCAGTCTGATCCCGATGAGGTGGAGTACTTCTCAGAATCGTTCAATGTTAAAGGGTCATTCTGGGCAACTAAATATCAGGATGCCCTAAAAAAAGCTTTGGAACTGAAATCTACAAAGGAATATGTCCCAGTTAGAGCCTCTTTTGAAACAAGCAATTTGACAGACAAAAATGCCATCCCATTTGAAGTTCTGTGCAATGGAGTTTGGCTTGTCATTGGGTGCTGTGGAGTGGAGAAAATTCCAAATTTGACAAAAGCCATCAAATGGGATGAAATTACTGACTACAAGTTGTGCTTCATAAAGAGACGATGGATACCGAAAATCAGAGACTTTAGACTTTACTCTGCAGTAACAATTACCAAGAAAGGTCGGTGGGGCAAGAATGATAACAACAACCAATATAACAGTGACTTGTGCTTGGATATTTAATCTCAAAACTATTACAAACTTTGACTCCAAGGATTTTGATAAACAATTTTCACTCCCTGCTCCCTTTTTGTAACAATTTTTGTGGTACTTTACATGTAGAAGGATTATGTTATTAAAAGCATTGGAATCATTTATTGATTACAGTATTATGTTATTTTAACACTGTCATCAATTGCTGGTTACTGTATTATGTAATTTTAACATTGAAATCATTTACTGATTATAAACGTATTGGCCAGGCGAAACTGTGTAAATTATTGCTGCCAACCAAAAAAAAAAAAATGGACATAGACATTATAGTAGGGTTGTCATCAAGGGCCACAACCCATAACACAACATTGCTGCTTAGGATAAACAAAAGATTTTCATAACACCACTGCTTTGCAACTTATTGACAGCCCTGACTATATTAATTAAGTTTATTCAGTAGGACCACTATCACAAGTTGGGGGGTAGTTGTCCTTCAGGCCTATGAAGCCTCTGGTGAATTGTTGTCTGGTTTCGGGCAGGAAGAAAGCTATGGCCTGCTGTGAAGATAGAAGAGTCTTCTCTTCTGCTCAAGGTCAGATGATGGAGCCTGAGGGGATGTTCAGAAGCATCAATGTTGTCTGGCACATCTGGTGCTTCATTGAAAGAAGGCAATTCTTCCCATTCTCTGTATCTTTCATTTGCTGTCCAGTAGTAAAATGGGAGGTCATCTCTGATTCTCTTAGTAAATTCCCTGATGACATTAAGAAGAAATATAACAATAATAACTATAACAATAACCATAACAATAACAATAATAATAATATTATAATTATTATTATTATTATTAATATCAATAACAATAATAATATTATTATTATTATTGTTATTATTATTATTAATATCAATAATATTAACTTGTTTTTCCTCACCTCACCAGCTTCCTCCAGAGAGCTTTAAATTCCTTCAAAGTAAAAATGAGACCTAGGAAATGATGCAGCAGTGCAAAGAAAGCTTCAACATCATCTGTTGTGCCAGCACGTGGATGTTCTTCAAAGCCATGAATGCCATTCTCTTTTCTGCGGAATTCAATGCTCTCAATGTTGGTGGTGACTGCAATGACGGTCTCTTGTGAAAATCCACAAATTCCTTTGATTGGCCTACAAATTACCACAAAGCAACACAAATTATTAAGTTATCCAATTCCTTCTGGCTTAAACTTAACATAACACCTGGATTTTTGAGAAAAAGGCGTTCTAAAATTGTTCTTTTAAATGTTTTATTTATAAGAACAACACAGTAATAAAGCATGTACAATGCAAGTAGATTTCAAGTTTTGATTCATTTTTCCTTTTTGATATAGTTAAGTATTGAACCATTAGTCCTAATTGTGTATGTACATTTGCATACTTAAATGAACATACTTGTTGACATCGACAGTTGAAAGGTCTGGGTTCTCCTTATGCCATGGTATCCACTCATCTAATATCATGTTCAGCATTTCATAGTTGCGCTTGCATCACTCCAACTCAGAGAGTCCTCTCCTGTCAGCTGCCTCATGCCATCCTGCAAAGAACTGGGACTCATGAGGTTTAAACAATATAATATTCTTTATCATCAGAGTAGACATGACAGCAGAACCCTATTTCTTAGACAGAAAACTGGGAGAAGAGATCAAGTAAGAAAAGGAGCATTGTTCAAGGGTTTGGCACTGATCTACACTGTTTCAGCCTAAGCGATGATTTGTTAATTGTGAGCTTTCTTTTTTGTGTTGGAAAATTATATACACAGGCTAAAAATTAGATCCTCTGGCGGCTTTCCCAGGTGGGTGTAGTTGGCATGGCTTAAGGAGAAGATAAGCATACGACCCAGGTTTACAAGAAAGGTCCTTTTGAATTTGGTGAAGGAGTGCTAACCTGCAATTATATCAATGTATTTTGCTTCCTGTATGTAGCCATGTTCATGCAAAAATTTTGCAACTAGGAAAGACAGCATCCTTTCTGCACCTCCTACTGACTGCTTTTGCTCTCCAGTTAAGGAGGCACGTGTCAACCCAGTGCCTGCATCCAACATTGCTTCGTCAAAACCTTGCAGATTCATTCCGTCAAATCCACCTGAGATACAGAACATTAAAAAATTATATTTCAAAATAACAGCAGCTTTCTCTTTATTTTGTACATATGTAAATGGTCATTGTGAGCCATGTGAGCACTCTAGCGGTCCTCTATAATGACCTGGAAGGTGACCAGGCAGCACAGAAATATGCCCCCCCCCAAAAAAAAACGAAAAAAGGCACCTATTTTATTGATAATGTTAACATATTCTGAGAATCTGGTGTGCAGGCAGTATGACTAAGTGTTTGTTTTGTTATTCTGATGTGTATAAAACAGAAAATGACTGTTTTGAAATCATGACGAGTTCAAAGTAATAATTGTTATCATTGTTTTAAGAAAAGTAAAGGGGGTCTCCTCTCTGCTAATAAATACTCTACCTTCCCTGGTGTGCTTCCAGATTCTCTTAAGAATATGGCAGTGATCCTCCCTTTCATGAAATGTGTCGTTTGTTAATGGATCAACTTCAGGAATGTAGAGAAATGTGCTGAAGTCCACCCCCTGCCTTTTTAATTCTTCAACACGGTATCTGAAAATTGAAGGGAAAAGCAAACTCTTTGTGGCAAAACTTATTGTTCAGCAACTCGAGGAAGGAATTGGCAAGTTAAAAAAAGCCGAAGTTGTGCCGTACCTTGAAGATGTGAAAAAGTTGTCGACAGAAAAACCATCTTCTGGCATTAAGGACGAAGGTAAGAGTGGAAAGATTGTTCAAAGTGATTCCAAACCTCCCACTGTAGCGAAGGAAGACTGTCCAAAAACTGTTGGCGACCAGCGCTTTACGTAGACAGTTTAAGATCAGTGGTCAAATTGGGGAGCCTGAGCAGAAAGATAAAATTAGCTTCTCCTCACTGGCATGTCAAATTCAAACGGGGTTGGCCCAGGGTTATGCTGAAAATGAAATTGTTGATGGTGTTATTCGTTTGATCACACCTGGTATGGTGCTTAGAAGTTATCTGGAAACTTACAAAGATCTAACATTGGATCGGTTAAAGAAAATTCTCCGTAGCCACTGTGGTGTGAAGAATACATCAGAACTCTATCAAACACTAGCATCATTATGTCAGAGCCCAAAAGAATCACCTCAGGTGTTTTTAATGAATGCCTTAGATCTGAGGCAGCAGATTCCGTTTGCACGTAGTGAAGGAGATGATGACACATCCATACAGTATGACTCTGGGCACGTACAGCGTCTGTTTCTTCAAACAGTAGAAACTGGTTTACAGGATGAAAGTATTCGTGCTAAGATTCGCCCATTCCCGAAGGAACCCAATGTGTCAGATGAAGTGTTTATGCAACAGATGAGTATGGCAACCTCAGCAGAAAAGGAGAGGTACAAAAAGCTAAGGAACAATAGCAAGACCAAACCACCGGCGTTATCAGTATCTGCAGTATCTGATGACTCGCCTAAAGGAAAGGAAGAAAACAAGAAAAACACCCCTCAGAATGATCTTCTAACAGCTATCAGTGCAATCAAGTCAGAAGTTGACGCATTGAAAAGTGAGGTCAGAAAGAGGAGCACCGACCAAAGTGTACCCCATGGGAAGTGGCCGGAGAGAAGACCACCTTTGTGTTCAAGCTGCCTTGAAAACAAGAAGGAGTATTGCAATCACTGTTTTAAGTGTGGGAGTGACTCTCCTTTTGCAAGAGGGTGCAGGAAGCAGTTAAACAGAAATCGACTGCTTCTGCGAGACGGGAAACAGTCGTAAATCCACCCAAGTCTCACCAATGTAACAACTGCTGTAAAACTGGAGTCGAGAATGGACAGCTGAAGAGATGTAGTCAGTGTCAAAGTGTATGGTATTGTTCTGCAGAATGTCAGAAAGGACACTGGTCTGAACACAAGGTGTTGTGCCAAGCAAGAAGTCATCTCTCTGAGGCAAGTACGAGTAAGTCTAAAGATTTTGTAGACCCAGCCTGTGTTGGCCATTTAACTCCAAGTGAACATGCTAAAGTTATTGGCCTTGTTGGTAAGAAGTGTATGGTAAAGTGCTTCCTCAATGACTGTGAATGTGACTTGTTATGGGACACTGGTGCCCAGGTATCCATAATATCAGTCGAATTACTTCAGCAACACCTAGGACAAGTAGCTATTAGACAGTTGTCAGAGCTTCTGGATACAAATCTAAATTTAACAGCAGTAAATGGGACTAAGGAACCCTACATTGGGTGGGTGGAAGTCAGAGTGATGTTAACCTCTCTCAGCAGTGATAGTAGTCAAGAAGAACTGTTAGTGCCTTTCCTTGTAACATCAGAAAAGTTAGACTGTCCTATTCTGGGATACAATGTCATTGAAGAGCTGGTAAGCCAGGACCAGAATCCAAAGCCAATTATTTACAAGAGTTTCCCTGGAAAAGATAAGGCAAAATTAGATGCCTTTGTTAACTTTATTCAGAGTTCAAGTTCAGATGCCATTTGTAAAGTGAGAACTGGAAGAAAAGATGTGGTCATACCTAAGGATAGCACAGTTACTGTCAGTTGTTGTACAAATACAGGTCCTGTGTACAGGCAAATGCCAATGTTGTTTGAGCCAGACAAACTAGTACAATTGTTGCCAGAGGGCTTGGAAGTTAATGAGACTTTGTTAAACATCAAGCCAGGAAAATCATCCCGTGTACAAGTTGCTGTGTACAATGGTACAGATCATGACATCACAGTTAAGAGCTGCACCTCATTAGGAGTTCTTCAGGTAGTGAAATCAGTGACTGCGGCAGACGTGAGGCTGAGTGAATGCAGTATCCGGACCGACCAACAACATCTAAGGGAGCACGAGCCTCAAAGGCCAACAAGACCAACTCCTTCTGGGCAACAAGATGGAGAAAGCAAAAACCATCTCCCAGCAGTTGACCTTAGAGGCTTAAACCAAGATCAGCAAATTGTAGCTGAGACAATGCTGAGGGAAGAGTGTGAGTCATTCTCCTATAGTGAAGGGGATATTGGTTGCATCCCTGATCTGGAAATGGAGATTAACTTGAAGGATAGCCAGCCAGTGCAGAAGAAGTACATGTCAATCCCTCGACCATTGTACCCAGAGGTGAAACAGTACATTGAAGACCTTCTGAACCAGAATTTCATCACTGAATCTAAGTCTCCATATTCCTCTTCAGTTGTCTGTGTCTGAAAGAAAGATGGGTCTCTGAGACTATGCATCGACTACCGAGAACTTAACCACAGGACTATTGCTGACAGACATCCTATCCCTAGAGTCCAAAAAACCCTGGATAGTCTTGGTGGAAATAGTTGGTTCAGTGTTCTCGATCAGGGCAAGGCATACCACCAGGGGTTTGCGAGCAAGGAGAGCAGAGCAGCCACAGCATTCATTACACCATGGCGGCTGTATGAATGGATAAGGATCCCATTTGGATTGATGAATGCGCCTGCCAATTTCCAGCGGTGTATGGAACGGTGCTTGGGTGAACTGAGGGACAAAGTGGCCATACCATACCTTGATGACATCATAGTATTTAGCAGGACATTTGAAGAACATGTTGAGCACCTGAGAACGGTGTTAAGAGAGTTGCATGAACATGGAGTGAAGCTGAAGCCGTGTAAATGTAGTTTGTTTAAACGTGAGGTTCAGTTTCAAGGAAGAGTTGTGTCAGGTGATGGTTACCGGATGGACCCAGGGTGTGTTAAGGCTATCGCGAAGTTAAAGGAAGTGTCACCTAGAACTGTTGGTGAAGTCAGACAGCTTGCTGGAATATTAAGTTACTACCAAAGGTACATTAAGAACTTTGCCAGAATTGCAAAACCAATTTATGATCTCCTAACTAGCACTGGAATGGATGGTCAACCACCCTCAAAGACACCAACCTGTTGGGGTAGGGAACAGCAACTTGCCCTTCAAGAGTTAGTGAGGCAGCTTAGTCATCCACCTGTTATGGCTTACCCAGATTTCTCAAAACCATTCACTCTACACACTGATGCAATTAAAGACGGTCTTGGGGCAGTGTTGTACCAAAACCAGGATGGGGTCATGAGAGTAATTGCTTATGCTTCATGAACACTGTCACCAGCTGAAAAGAAGTACCACCTTCATGCAGGCAAGCTTGAGTTTCTGGCTCTAAAATGGGCAGTAACTGACCATTTTCATGATTACCTTTATTACTCTCCAAAGTTTACTGTTTTCACGGATAACAACCCCTTGACATACATTCCTGGTCATTCTTTGTGGTGGGTTAAAGAATTGGCCGATTTCTACTTTGAAATCAAGTATCGACCAGGAAAAGTCAATGCGGATGCTGACACCCTGTCCCGAATGCCAATCAGCTTTGAGAACTATATGGAAAGTTGTTCAGAAGTAGCTAGTCAAGATGTTCTGGATGCTGTCACTTCCTCAATCCATGAAACTAACACTGTTCAGACCACTTGGTTGTCATCACTTACAGCAGTGCCTGATATCTTAATGGAACTATGCCACATAGTGAGCTTATCACAGCTCAACAAGAAGATCCCACAATCGGTCGTGTTTTGCACTTTATGCAAGTTGGAAGCCATCTGACCTATCAGGAGAGACAGAAAGAGTCAGCTATTGTATGACAGCTCTTACATGAATGGAACAAACTGTTCATTGCTGAAGATGGAATTCTTTGCCACAATTCTGGATCTAGAGACTGAATGGTCTTACCCAAGAAATACCACAAAAGGGTGTATGAAGAACTACACAAAAACATGGGGCACCTGGGTGCAGACAGAGTAGTGGAACTAGCTACAGAATGTTTCTATTGGCCGTTTATGAGGGCAGACATTACCCATTATGTCATGAAAGTGTGCCATTGCCTAAAGCAACGAAAACCTGCGACTCACGTTAATGCACCACTTCAACCTATTGTTTCTACAGCACCTTTCCAACTTGTTTCCACGATTTTGTTCATCTCGAACCAAGCTCGGGCGGATACCAGTATATATTGGTGATCATGGATCACTACACCAGATTTGCTCAAGCGTATGCTACCCGTGATAAGTCTGTGAAGACTGCTGCTGATAAATTATATAATGACTTTATCATGAGATTTGGATTCCCAGAAACCATCCATCATGACCAGGGTGGAGAATTTGAAAACAAGCTCTTCTACAACCTTGAGAAACTGAGTAGGATTAAACATTAACGGACAACACCCTATCACCCGCAGGGTAATGGGCAGGTCGAAAGGTTCAACCGGACGCTTTTATCCATGCTGAGAGCCTTACCGGAGAAACAAATCCCACTGGTGTGACCATCTCAATAAGGTAGTTCATGCATACAACTGTACCTGTCATGACTCTACTGGATTTTCACCTTTCTATCTACTGTTTGGTAGAAACCCGAGACTACCTATTGACTTAATGTTTGGCTTGAAACCTCCAGAGGGATTTTCTACATATCCTGAATATGTCAGAAATTGGCAACGAGTAATGCAAGAAGCTTGATTTGGCTTCTGCCCATGCAAAGAAAAGTGCAGACGTGGGGAAACAACAGTATGACAAGAAAGTCAGACACACTGCGCTGTGTGAAGGAGATCATGTTCTTGTACCAAACATGACTGAGCGTGGTGGCCCGGGAAAGCTACAACCTTACTGGGAGCAAGAAATCTATCTTGTAACTCAGAAGAGGAAGGATATGCCAGTTTATGAAGTAAAGCCAGAGAGTGGAAATGGAAGGTCGAAAGTTCTCCATCGCAACATGTTTTTACCATGTTCTTACTTGCCAGTTGAGACCCCACTAAAGTCATCAAAGAGTTGCCGTACAGTATCTAGGAGGGCCAAGAGACAGCAGGCTTCACAAGAAGAGACAACCGGAACTACTGATGAGGACATTCTTAGCCTCACACCTGATAAGCTCCAAGAACTTTATGAGTCTACAAGAAATCAGTGTGAGGATCATTGTGGCATTGTTCCAGAGTTACATGTAGTTGAAGAGGACATTGCCCCTTGTCGAGTTGATAGCCCAGACTCAGAGGGAGAAGAAGACCCAGAGTAACCAGTTGGTACAATAGATCATGAGGCTGCAGATAGCTTACCCCTTAGACAGTCACAACGTATGAGCAGACCACCTCTTAGGATGACCTATGATGTAATGGGACAACCCTCCTTTCAAACCAGTTCTACAGCAGGAGCTCAAGGTGTCACAGTATCATACCCACAGCAGTTGTGGCTACCTGTCACAGTATCATGGATGCTACAACCTGTTCTGCAGCCCTATAGCTATTTTGCACCTTTTCCAGTATCATCACAGCCGATGTACCCTGTGCCTATGTGGTGTTACTAGCAGGCCCTTAGAAATTAACGTGAGAAGAAAGAAGCTGATTTGCACCTATTGAAGCTACGTTCATCCTAGATAAGACTGTTAAATGTTTCCTTTTGGTGTTGTATAATGTCGTACAATGTTTTGTGTGTAGAGGTTCAATCTCCTTTCATTAAGACAATTTTTTTTCTCTATTTCTGAATATTCTTTGTACAAGGAAGTCAAATTGTGTTATAGATAAAGGCATTAGGTATTGGAAAGTAATACTGCCGCAAAGACAGAACAGTGACATCTGAGTGCAACATACGCTGTTTTTCTGGCCTGATCAACCAGAATACTTTCACCCCAGGATGAGATACCAGTGTACAAAGAACTGTTATATGAGATAACCTAGAAGAGACTATTGTCTATTCGTTCATGTTGAGGACAACATCTTTTTTCAGAAAGGGAGAAATGTTGAGAACTGGAAGTAGTTATTATAGAACGATAGGGGCCTGGCACTAGAAAAAGAAGAATGTAATCCAAGATAGTGTTAAAAAGTTAGATGCTCTGTTGTAATTTGTGGTTTGTTGGGCGTGTGGACTAACATGTCCGCTCAAAAGAGGAAACTTGTCCAATCCGATGATCTACCTGACCCGTCTGGTGAAGTAGGCACTTCTGACTCAGAGGAAGACGAGTCATTGGCCTTTGCAAAGTCCTTATTCTTCAAGAACAAAGGCAAACAGGGAAAGTGCATAAATACACCAAAGAGTGCTCCAAAGGATACACCAAAGAGTCGAAAAGATGGAAAGAAAGCAGCCAGAAAGAAGACCAAAGCAACAGCAATAGCAGATGAACTTACAGTGCTGTAGTTTATGGAAAGAGCGCGGAGAGATGAGGCGTTTATGGAGCGAATGGCAGAAGTTGAGAGGGAAAGCAGAAGAGAACAACAAAAGTTTTCAATGGATGCGTTAAAGACCTTAACTTGTTTTATAAGAACATTTTATTCGTTTCAGTTCATTGACCATGATTTCATGTGTTATGATTAATTTCAAGATCAAGATAACTATGTAGCAGGACAATGATTCCAGAAATGAAGAATATAAAGAAGGTAAAATTACCGTTTATGCCAAAACATAATATATACCTGAGCAATTATTTAAAATTGATTTTGAAAAATACAATTGTTTGGTGATTAATTTTTTGAAATGAAATTAATATACACATACCAGAGAAAAGCGTAAGGCAACTTATACGAGTTTTTAAATACAAGAATAATTTGTTTTCAATGATTGAAAAAAAAATCTTACTCTGAACATCGGAAAGCTTTTATAACATTTTTAATTGTACCTGTAACAAATGGAAAGGGACAAAATTTCAGTCTATTTACATTGATCTCCAGTCAATCCACCTGTATGTTTTAAATTTAAACCAGAACATTCCAATAAAAATAATAAATTTGGTTCAATGTTTGTACTATGACAAATGGTCCGTTATATCATCTCCAATGTTCCTTGCGCAAAGCTGCTCGTCTCCATTGAAAAACTTTGATCCATTTCATCATCATCCTCAACGGGGTCTATAGCGCTCGGATCTCCAACATCTATACAAATATTGTGAAGGACACAACAAGCCATGATAGTGGTGGGGACTCTGCTTGTTTTTTCCTCCAACAGTTTATAGAGACACCTCCAACGACCTTTCAAAATTCCAAAGGCTTGTTCTATAACAACCCAGGCCTGACTGAGGGCACAATTGAAACGTAATTGGCTCTCAGTTAATGTTGGTGTTTGCTTAAACGGCTTCATCAGCTAGAGACAAAGGATACACTGAGTCCCCTACCAGAAGAGGTCCAACTTCAGAACCCCCAATTCTCTTTGAAGGTGCGTTTAGCCAGGTACCTTGATCAATTTCTCTCTGCAGTTTGCTGAAACGGAGAATACGGACGTTGTGAATGCTACTGGGGTAGCCCGTACTCACATCAAGAAATTTAAAAGATGCATCAGCAACACCTTGGATCACAATAGAATAATCTTGCTTTCGATTGAAGTATTCAATCCGTTTGTTGACAGGCACTGTTTTTAATGCAATATGACTACCATCAATTGCTCCTACCACTTGCAGGAACAGGGACTTGTTTGTGAACAAGCGAGTGCTTTGCAGCACCTCTTGCTCACCGCTTGCCGCCTTGTTTTGCGACACCTGCAGGTTGTTCATTAAAACAGCGTTATCCTTATCGCCCCATACCAGATCAGCATAATCAAAGATTGGTAGAACAAGGCTATTGTAATAAAGAAGGCGTGCGTTATACGGCAGCAAGTGCTTAATCCTACGCAAAAGACCTAGTCTCTGGTTCACTTTAGATGTCACATGTTCCACATGTTTGGTCAAGGTAAAGTTAGATGGAATTCCTGGTCGAGGTCTACTTACTCGACTATGTTGATCATGAGAATAGCGGCTCCATTTTAGATTAAACGTTACTTTTAGACCTTATTTGAAATTATCACCAATACTTCTTTACCTTAGCTCTTTCATATCGTTACAGACAGCAACATCTCTAACGTTACCATGCACTCTTGACCAAAATAAAGCAACTTGCCAATTTAATTACAAAGTGTCTTAATTGATCCATCTTAGTGTACCGGACTCTATCAAAGCCGCACAACTTTATTCTCCTCTTACTTTACTCAGCCAACACATCTTAACATGACCAACGTGTATGTGATCCACTGGGAAATTTCTTTAAAACCACACAACTCAACTCTACTCTGTTTACCAGATGAACAAACTCTAAATCCACTCACCTTAAACCTTCCAAGCCAATCCTATCTTCTGACTCGACTCGACTCTCTACTCAAAATGGACTGTGCTCTTATGACTCGATTCTGCTCGACAGGACTCTCTAATCTACTGTACCCCAATGGACTTAAATGCACTCTTCTTGACTTGACTTGACTAGAGTCGTTTCTGCTCGACTGAACTTGACTCTACGCGACTCTACTCTACTCTTCTCTACTCAACTGGACTCCACTCCACTCCACTCGACTCTACCTGACCCGACCCTTTCTGATCCAACTCAACTCTACTCTCTACTCAAAATGGACTTGAGTGTGCTCTTTTGACCCGATTCTACTCGACATGACTCTCTAATCTACTGTAGCCCAATGGACTTTAATGCACTCTTCTTGACTCAACTCGACTAGAGTCGTCTCTACTTGACTCAACTCGACTCTACACGACTCTACTCTACTCTTCTCTACTCAACTGGACTCAACTGGACTCGACTCGACTCTACCTGACCCGACCCTTTCTGATCCAATTCGACTCTACTCTCTACTCAAAATGGACTTTAGTGTGCTCTTTTGACCCGATTCTACTCCACGACTCTCTAATCTACTGTAGCCCAATGGACTTTAATGCACTCTTCTCGACTCGACTCGACTAGAGTTGTCTCTACTCAACTTAACTCGACTCTACACGACTCTACTCTACTCTACTCTTCTCTGCTCAACTCGACTCGACTCAACTCGCACAAATCACAAAAATTACTTCTAAGTAAACAGATCTTAGTCTCCTAGGCTAAACTGTACGTAACTCATGCGTCTGCGGTACGCTTCCTGTTTTTTACAAATTTCGTGAGGAGTAACCTTTCAAAGCTTTCCCAGATTCTTTTAATTTTGAGCATCGATTCTCTTAAGCGCGTCACGGATATCGTGGGATGATGGAATGGTATTAAGATCTACATTTCATGGGCACGGTTTCAGCACAGGGAGGCCATACAAGCAGCATGTCTGATTGTATGTTCAAAATATAAAGAAATGTATGGAATATTGAAGAGTCTTAATATCGTAGACTTATATCAATTAATGTCTTTGTTAAAGCTCAAAATAAACGTAAATTTACCTCAGTTGTGTATTGTCGTTTCTGCGGCTCTAAATGACGAATTAATTTGAGCGATTTGGTGGGTTTTGCGTTGACTGTTACTACACGTAAAAAGAAGGAGACAAGCTTGTCTCCTTTTTGAGTGTCTAAGTTTTCAACTCTATGAGCACACTAGATTAATATCAATATAACGTAGTGGTAAAGCATAACCATTTCTTTTCGTCACGTTAAAAAGAAATCAGTCTTTTATACAATAATTGTTAGAAGATTTTGGTCAGGTCATAAATAGGGTAGAGAAAATTGCAGATTTTGGTCTTAAATAGGGTAAGGGTTTTGGGAGGCAGGCCGCACACCCCCACCTAATTTTTCTGGGACTACCCCCTCCCCAAGGGTAAACGTTCGCTCTTCCTTTTAAAAGCTTGTTTTGAAATTTCCTTCCAGTTGTACCAAAGCGCACTGTTCTCCCGCATAAACTCATTGAATTCTATATCAATGGAGAAAACTTGGACTCAAAATTGTAGGTTTTGTCGCTTCTGCAGACCTCGACATCCCAAGTCAATAATGTTTACGACAGGGTGCGCTTGACAAAGAACTTTTATTGAGAAATATATTCTCATTAAATTTCTTTTTTTTACGGTTTTTACGGTTTGGTTGTTACTGTTTGTGAATACATACATAACAAGACGCCTGTTGGGCGTACACTCCGGCCATTTTAGGGGTATGTAGGTTTCGCGTTTGAGATTGATGTTGGGGGGTTGATTTATGCCAAAATGATATGTATGTATGCTTTAGAATAAACAATGGGCTGTTGGGCATTCAGTTGGGCTATTTTAGGATTTGGGTTGGAATTGGAAGATAACTTTTTTTTTCTTGTTGGGCTCTTATATTTGGCTCTTCCTGTTCTGGATTATAAATGGGTGGGTGGGGCGGGGGTTTACCTGTGATGAACTGGTGTGGTACAGATAGCTGAGCAAAGTGCTGGCTTTATGATACACGTATAATTGCATTTTGAGTTTTCAATATGGTAAAGGAAATGTTTGGTTTGGACTAATTATAATATGTGATTACTGAAGTACATCTGACTAGGGGTTTTTCAATCCATAAATCTAATGAGGGTGCACATGCCCCGAACCATGAACCACTCTGTTTTAGGTTTAGGTTGTGAAGGTAATTACAAAAGCTGCATAATTGTTAGTGTTTCTTTCCCTGCATTCCCCTAATAAAATACAAATGTTTTCTTATTATTAACTAACAGTTTTATTTTCCTTATAGAAAATAAGTTAACATGGTGATAAGTAGAAGGCAGGAAACTACGTAAAATTGTCCGGGAACAACAACAAAACAGATTCTACGAAAACTAAGAACGGTATAATAAGAATAATATTAGGAAGGCTAATATTGTTCTTGTATGGTGGAAATAAAATGGGCTTATTTTCCACTTTAAATCTCTTGTACAACATTAACTAAAACATGATAAAACGTAGTCAAGCATTTACCAAAATATTAATATTAAAACACTAACTAGTACATGGTAGTACTGTGTTTTGGCAATGTTTGAAAATGATTTTGTGACTGTATTTGGAACAACAATTATTAAGACCAGTATTGTAAATGTCATAATGTGTGGTCCAACATTATCTAAAGCATGCTAAACATTAACTACAACATGGTGGTACTTTTCAAAGTGATCTTGTGACTGTGTGAAGGTTCCACCATCAGAGTTTTAAATTTCTGACACAGCAAGAACTAAAACATGGCAAAACATTAACTTGAACATGGTAGTGCTTTGGTGAAGGTTCCACCATCAGAGTTTTAAATTTCTGACACAGCAAGAACTAAAACATGGTAAAACATTAACTAGAACACGGTAGTACTTTGTCTTTGCAAAAATTTTTCAAAGTGATTTTGTCATTTTTGTGAAGGTTGTATCACTTAAGACAACAATAAAGAGTTTATGAGGCCACTAAGTGTCTTGTCACTCCAAGTCTTTTACTGTGTTTTTACTTTCTTTGATGGTGACTCTTGTTCTTGGGAATCACCTTGTGTTTCTTTAGCTGGTGTAGCATGTTCAATTACTTTTCTGTCCAGATCCAGTCGTAAGATGTACTTTGTATTGAGAAGGTTGATGACATCTTGCTCTGTGGGCTTTATTTTGGGAGTTTGCCAATTAAAGAGATGCTGAATGACCTGAAAATTAATAAAATGTTGGGATTGAGGAATGAACTGAAATGGTTCTTGTTATATATCATAATCTGGTGACTTACTGAAAGGTATTTCTAAAATGTTAGGTAGCATTTTTGTTGTTGTTGTTTTGATGTCTATGAAATCATTCACAGCTGATGAATGAGTGTCTGTAAACTAAATCTAAGTGGGTAGAGTAGAAACGAAACAAACTAAACAAAGGAAAACAATAGTGTAGCCATGGTACAGCTGATGTCTAAATTCAACAATTATGCAACGCGCCCGAGTTTTCCATGAACGCCAGAAAAAGTCAACGAGGTGCAGCCGAGCTGGTTACATATACACATAAAGCCTTTACTTATAAACTATTAAAAAATGTTAAAGCTAAAAGCTTGTGGGGTTGTGTACAGAATTAAAATGCAAGTTTAAACGATAAATATGCTAAGAATAACCAAAAGCTACAAATAAAAGGAGAAAAATCATCCACATTAAAAAGATCACTGATAAATAGAGACAATAGTTAAGAATAGATTAAATTCTCAGACCTTTGTTGATTATCTGCGTATCTTAGACGAAAGAATTAAGATCCTTAAAAGTGTAACAATTAAAGACATTTTTCAAACATGATTTCATGTCTGTGCATTGTAGTATCGATCAACTCAATCGTCCTACCGCGTTCCAGAGGACAATGGAGTTTAAAACATATTTCACGACAAAACTTGTAGCTATCGGCCCATGCTTGAGTCTATCGGCCATAGAAAACGAAGTCGAGTAGTCTAATTGTTATGGTAGAGACTCTAAAGGATTACATTCCAAAAACTGCCGTTTCATGTGCTTCAATCTAAAAAAGAAAGGTCTTCTCTTCAAAAAGCAACCTGCGCATGATCGTTTTCTATATGGGCGATTATATTTCACCACATTTTCTTTGATTCTGATTGGTTTACTTTGATCACGCAACGTGGTAGTGTTCAGATGCGGAGGCACCACCAGCCCATAGTGCCCATCTGAGGAAAATGCCCATATGGCTAGTCCCCGTCCGTTTTTTTCAGTAAACTAGTGGGTACAACATAGTGGATTTTTGCATTTGGTTGGTTTATCCTGTTTTGTTACGAAAATATATCATATTTTGATTTTCATACCTTACATGTAGATTTCAGATTAGTGCTTAAGATCTTTACTTAATTGACAGCGGATTCCACCCCAGTTTCTGTGCATTTACATTGTTCATTTTCTTGGCGTTAGCCGAGAAATATCACCATTTGCCATAATTTATTGTTGTACTTGGTTATGGCACCAACATAACCTGGTTTAAAACCTGATGGTAAACAATTTTGCAAGGTCTGAAGAGATTAGTTCTGTACTTGTAGTCCTTTGCCCTCTATAGAGTATTATTCACTAAAATGTTCAAGGGCTCATTAGGGCGATACTTTTTCTGGTTTGAAGAAGGGCTACAGTCCCGAGAGAAATTGAGGTTAACTAGTTGAGTTGATAAGGTCACGTATAATTTGCTGAATTAGCACTACTTCATGATGTGTACGTTGGATATATATTTTGACAAAGATTTTCTGTGGAGTTGTTTCAATCTGAAAAAGAATATTTTTCCAAGCTCTCCGCTTTAGTTTGTTGGGGAATTGCAGAGATTTCAATGTCTAAAAAACGAGAATTTAATTTCCGTGTTGTAGTTCTTTTTAATACTTTCTGAAAAGGCGTTCAATCTCAAATAAACACCCTATCTAAGGTTAAATTTTCTATATATGTATTTCTATTCTTAATATAGAGCAGGAAGGGTTAAAATGTGGGATCAATATCAGCAGCTGGGCAAAGTCCCTTACGTAAAAAACTTATTTAAATTACTTAAAAGTCCCCTATGTAACTACAACAATTTAAACTGTTACAATTACTGTCAGGACCCCCTATACAGTTCTGTTGTCCTAAAAGTTCCAACTTCCCTAATAATTCTTAAAATTTTTCAAGATTCTTAAATGTCTTAGAGGTTCGAACTTTAAGAGTCCTTAAAGTTCGAATTTTAACAGTCCTTAAAGTTCGAACTTTTAGAGTCCTTAAAGTTCGAACTTTAAGAGTCCTAAAAGTTCGAATTTTTAGAGTCCTAAAAGTTCGAACTTTAACAGTCCTTAAAGTTCGAACTTTTAGAGTCCTTAAAGTTCGAACTTTAACAGTCCTTAAAGTTCGAACTTTTAGAGTCCTTAAAGTTCGAACTTTAAGAGTGCTAAAAGTTCGAACTTTAAGAGGCCTTAAAGTTCGAACTTTAACAGTCCTAAAAGTTCGAACTTTAAGAGGCCTTCAAGTTCGAACTTTAACAGTCCTAAAAGTTTGAACTTTTAGAGTCCTTAAAGTTCGAACTTTAAGAGTGCTAAAAGTTCGAACTTTTAGAGGCCTTAAAGTTCGAACTTTAACAGTCCTAAAAGTTCGAACTTTAACAGTCCTAAAAGTTCGAACTTTTAGAGGCCTTAAATTTCGAACTTTAAGAGTCCTTTAATTTCGAACTTTAAGAGTAATAAAAGTTTGCACTTTAAGAGGACTAAAAGGACTAAACTTGTTCTATATCAGCACCGCTAGGACTCTTTAAAGTTGTGGAAGGCATCCGGCATAGCAACTAAAAATGGCTCGTAAAGATCTGATTCAGGCAAGTGTTCTGAAGTCAATCGGTGTAGTTGAATATCTGACTCAGTTAAATCTGACTGGCGGGTTCAATCACAAACGTATGCTTCCTTTCTCCCTCACCTCCCCCCGGCACCACCTGTCCTCGCCCGAAATAAAAAATTGACTTCTAATAGTGGGTCATTTTGTAATTCAGGCACTCCGTTTGTGTTAAACTAAGTCAATATGGTGGTGTATCAGCAAAGCGTGTAACAGGAGGTGAAACTGTTTATTTAACTCAGCAATAAACAACATATATATCAATGATTACAAGTTTATTCTTTCGCCGATTTACACAGCAATGATTCAATGTTTTTGAAATACAGATGCAATGATTGCAATGGCCAACCTGTTAAACTATCAACTTCATACAACTTTAAAAGTTTCTTAATGCAATACTTGTAACAAAACTAAATCGACTGTCTTTAACTCCTACATGGATTCGCATTTTGGTAAAAATATTGACCCATTAATCATCTACATATCATTGATAACTAAGGTAACTAAGGTAATTGTGTAGTAATAAAGTAGTTTCAAAAAGGTCAAAAAAGATTCTTTTCATTCAGTGGTGAAATGCTAAAAGTTCTATTTGTTTTATTTTTATTTGTTCATTTATTTATTTAACCAGCATTGGCTCTAAAATTTCCATTTTGACCATTATTTGTTCCAAGCTGCGGGTTAGCAGGCGTTGGCTTATTTCCAACTGTTTCCCCTCAGCCAGTTTAGCGTTGTGTACAACGTGGATGGACTGGTTACCGTTTGCTGTTTCCATGATGAAGCTATGATAATAAAGCAGTGTTCTCAGAAAAAATGTGTTTAGTAGCAAGACATTGAGCTTAGTTTTTCTTATCAAATATGATTGTATCGTATGTAACACCCATAATGAAATGGCAGCTATACCCATAATGTATAAAATATCGAGCTCATAATTTTCAGTAGAATTCCGACTACATTTCCGTTAGAAAACGATTTCCAATAATCTTCAAGCCGCAGCAAAATCCCGCGGACTGAAATGGTTTTTGAATCTTACAGTTGTTCTCCCGGGCTCATTGTTTCAGTGGTAAAGATTTAGGTTTTAAGTCGCATAATGGTTTGGTAACTTTATTTATTAGTAGTGTTTGCAATCAATTTATCGAGTGGTAACTTAATAATTACATCTTCTTCCAAGCATTAGAAAAACCAGAAAACTTTATTATGTGGACTCCTTCCATTCACTGCACGCTTACAGAACGGCTGTTAGAAAACGTGTTCAGCCAGTTGGATTGTAGCATTTGGAAGTATACTATAAGAATTCTATTAATAACCAATGGTGCATACCTTAAATCAAGGTGGATGGATTCGACGCCTTGAACATATTGCAGGGCAAGGAAGTCGTCTTTGGCAAACAGTCTCCATTTTCGTTCCCACTTCTCAAAGAGGGGTGAACAAATAATTTGGCTGCGCAATGGAGTGGGTAATCGCCACTTAAATACGCCAATGACTCCAGTCCCTTTACTTTTAATGTTGAGGGACATCTAAAGGAAGATGACATTGCGTTAAAGATTATTACTTTCCATTCCAAACCACTACTTATATTAAACGGTTACTCGGACATTAAATCCAAGCAGGATAAGATCAAGCTAAGAAACTGAATCCCAAGGTGATCCTCTTTCTTTTTTGGAAATCGTACCCGCGTGTTTGTTTTCTTGTAGTATTTGATGTTTGGTTGGCCTATAGCCTAGTTACGTCCCCGATATCAAGAATTCGTTGATATTTCATCTGAGAACACTTTGATATTATAATAATTAAAAAGTGCAAGTCATAAAGGGTATTGTTATTAGTCTTAATAATGTTTTAGCAGAGAAAATCAGTTACCTTTTCCAAGGATTCCCAGAGCAAGTTCGCCCGATCTTTCTCCAAAAGGGAAAAGTGGCGCATTTGGTTGTTGGCGAATATGGTCATGTAATTGCCCTCTTCTTAGCGCTTGACCACATCCTTTGACTTGGCAGATCGTCATCACGGCATCGCAAGTCATGGTGTGAGAAGGTATCAGACAACTTCAGGAAAGAAACAGAAGTATGTTGCTCTATCAATTATTGGAGCTTAGAATGCTTCGAGGTAACTGTAAAACTCGTAATCGAGTACCATTTGCGCTACGCAAATTATTTTTGGCCTGCATAATATATTACGTTTTACCATTTATTATTTTTTGGGTATCCTTTAAAATTAACATTCTAACGCGCGACAGTTTCAGTAACACTCCAACTAGCGCGAGACAAGACGGGGACAAGAGCGCGCGCACGAAGCGTGAGAACGAGCGCCAAGCGCGAGGTGTACTGCAGGCTATACTCCAACAAACTATATATGAGTAAAAAATTTAATAAATGACGTTTACGACAGAAATATAATCCTGGATATAATGCTAGGAATTATCAGGAGCCGGTACCGAATGACGCGGAAAGAGCACCTTTTCGATCACATGCGTGAGCGGTAGCGAGCAAAGCGATCAGGCAGGAATGAGTCTGGTGAAGAGGCACCCAAAAAGTTACTGTCTCGCCTCGCGGCTTCCTCTCTAGATTTCGCGCTGCGTAAATGCTAAAACATGGAATTATCTAAATCCACCTACAACCACCTACTGAACTGAAAAGTCCACTAGAATTTTGCTTTTTACGTAGTGTCAATGTTTCTCCATCTGGAAATTATGTTGTTATGTTGTTATTGTTAAGTTGTTTCCATGGGTGTCTCGTCTCATGTAGACTGCAATGCAGTCGTGTTTTCTTTCCTGTTCGGAAGGCGCGAAGCGCCGTGACTGTAGTCCTCGCGTGTGAAGCGCGCGAGCCTCACACGGGCATGTGAGGCGAAAAAACGACTGTCGGCTTTTCATACAACGAATTCGTTCTGACCGGTGGTTCAAATGATGTCACTAAGGTGTCAAAAATTCCTTGACACCTTCACTGAATGATTCGATACTTTCGAGAGTGTCTAAACTTTGTAATTTTTTAATCTCAAGAAACAGTAAATAAACTGTCTGCATTCGCGCACCGAATCTCTGCAATTTTCATTCCAAACGTTGTCAAAACTCGTTCAATGTTATTTGCTCTTGTGCGGACAAATGACAATAATTGTTCCACTGAAGGACCTGAAGCTGCATGTGGTGAGGTGGAAGCTAACCTTATATCAACTTATTTTAAAACTGCATCCGGATTTGAGGCAATTTCAGATGGTTTAATTAAAGCCTTGCTTCGTTTTCGCAGCAGTGAAATTCACACCTTTAGCAAAGGGCCAAAGGTTATATTACGTAACCTCATCAAAATTTCTGCGTCCCGTTGACCTCATGGATAGTTCAACGATAATCTAACAGAAAGCAAAAAAAAACAGAAACATTTTCAAACAGGATTGAAACTCCCTGTTTGCTAATACTGATGGTTTTCTGACTTTTGTTTTATGCCTGGATTTACGCCGCGAGAGCGAAAAACAATATTCGGAAATCTGCTCCACTAGGGTGAGAGCTATGAAACAAGCGCGATTCCAGATTGCGCGAGACAGTAAGGGAAAATCATAAAACAAAATAGTAGGATAATATACCATGAAAAAAAAAATGAGCACTGTATTGCCCTTATTACACATCTTTCCCTGGAGAAAGTCATGTCATGAAATTGTTTGCGATTTGAGACCAAGTCATCAACATGTAAGTGAGAATGAAAAGTTGCAGACTGATAGCTCGTTTTAGTAAAAACAATGAAAATGATGAATTACGCTTAGTACTCAACGTACCTCTTAACCATTTCACCGCACTTTAAGGGACAAGCAATTTCCCTAAGTGCGCACTCGGAGTCCTTATGAACAGCCTGTTCTCTTCTCTGTAGCTTCTCGCCGCATTCGCAATCAGTGCAGCGTCCAGTGGGAACTTTTCCGAGCAGGCGCTGCATTCCCCCTCTTTTGTACTGAGCACGTTCAATGCGAAATGGTTCTTACAGAAAGTACGGACGGGCTGTCGACACAACTGACAGAGCACAGGGCCGCTCGCCTCTTGTATAATTTTTTTTACGCAGCATCCACAAAATGTGTGCCCACAGGGTGTTGCGATTTGCGCATCGATTATTGGGTTATAACTGCAATATAAATCAGAAGGGCCACATTGTGAAATCTTCAAACTGGTAGAAATGGACAAAGAAAAGAAATTATGTTACGACATTATAGCAATGGTATGTTTTCCTACCAAACATTACAAAGCAATTCCTGTGGAAGATCTTCGCTAAACCATACATAATCGAACACTTGCTTGGATGGCGTGGTAAAGCTCATCATGGCCCATCCTGTCTCCGACAACTTGTATGCGACTGACTTGTGTGTAGCCTGCGAAGGCTGTCTTCGGCGGAGACAAGCGACAGCCGGAAATAGGTCTACGTTTGCAGGCTAATGACGTTGCACGAGCCGATCTCGGTTCCAGTCGCCTGCGCCAAAAAATGAATCAAAATTTAAACCACGGGTCCTTTGGATGGAACGCACTAGAGAAGGGATTTATGAAATAATTTACAAGTATATTGGTGACATGTCAATGGGCCAAAATCCCGACAAAGACTATAGCTTCCTACAGAGATTCTCTTTGGGCTCGTCACAAATTTCTCCATCTCACTCCCTGAGAAAAAAGGAATGGGAATCAAAGAGCCCCTCCCAGGGGTTTTAGGGAACAAGAGAACTGGGACAGTTATTTTTTGGGAACAGGGGATATTTTCAAATTATTTTCAGGGAACAAGGGAACTCTTGAGTAGATTGTTGGGAACAAGGGAACACCGATCTACTTTCAATAAAATATTCTTTTTAACTTTCCGAGCCCCTAAAATATAAAATATCTTACGTTCTTGAGTGTCAGGCGAAATTATTTTCGAGATGATTATTGTTACGAGCTCGTGAGAATGTTTGTTTCAACATTCACGGGCGCAGTCTATGTCGCACAGCTTCATTTCAACTTCATCAGCGTAAAGGGTCTTCTATACAGTTAAGTTCTACGCTTCTTTATGGGATACTGTCATTGAACAATGTGGTCTATGTGTCTGCACACGACGATAATGGAGGGATATACAAACTTACCTTTAACTGATCATGACAAAAGGTGGCTCGGCTGAGAAGATAGTGAGTAATGGTGGTTTACTCTGCAAGAACGCACACAGTTTATCCACCTTCAATGACAACTCCTTTGAATTAAGTGACACTGGAGACTCGTATATCAAGGCTTATAAACCTACAGCAGAGCAATGTTCTGTTGTAGTTGGCAATAGAAAAGACAAGAGATGGAAGTAAAGCCCAGTTTTCCCAGCCAATAGGCATCTGCTTTGATTATGACACTCTCAGTTTACCGTCGACACCTCAACAGGTACCCTCCGCATGACAAGCAGGGTCACTAGTTTGGAAGACTATTGGAAGCATTTGCATCTGTTTGGAGAGACATTTGGACTTCACACAAAGACTAGCACCTCGGTCATAGTGGAAATCCCCCAGGCAATCGAGAGGCTACAGCAAGTTTACTCCTTTGACAAAAATTGTGTTGATGCAGTTATGATCCTTATTGGTACCACAGCTGTGACACAAGGCCCTCAACGAACAACTGTTTCGTCTGTTGTCATGGAAGATGAAAGAAGGATCCTGAAGTCTCTGCGTGACATCAAGGACCTGCTTAATCATTTTACTCCAAGCCTTACCACCAAATTTAGCATCAAAAGTCTTCTAACGCTTGTGCCCCTACAGCTTGAATTCGATTACAGATTAAACAGGGCAATCAAAGAACGGTTTAAGAGGCAAAGTTTTACACCATTTGGTTACTTCACAGCTCCCAAGTCCAGGTTTTCACCACCACATATTACAATGATTTACCCAAGTTATGCCCTCCAAAGGCACACAAACTATCTGAAAAGCAGGTGAAATGAGGAACTGGAGAGCAATGTATGGTCAGAGTGTCCTCCAGAAAACAGTGCAAAAAATGACAACAAAGGACAATCCAGAAACTCTGCCCATAAATTTGTATGCAGCTGACTCTCTGACTGTACAGCCCCTAGATTTCATAGTGCTGAGAGGAGCAGCAGCAGTTCCAGTGCTGCATAGGGACACAACAGAGACTTTTTACAAACTAAGGCAGATTGTCGGTGTTAATTAAAGCTGATTCCATCAATACTCGTCAATTGTTCATAATGGCTTGTCTGCAAGAGAATGTGAGTGTTGGCATGAAAAGGGTGAAAGCTAAAGTGTTTATACAAGATCCTTTCAATCCAATGCTTTTCACGGAAGATGCAGAGAGATATGTCGATGTGAGCAACATTGTTTGTGCCCTAACCTGCTATAACTACCGTAAAGATGCCTTAGAGGTTGAAGAAGATGATCTTATCCTTCTCCTTGATGCGCCTCACCACACCAATGAAGTCTCACTGTTACAGAAGGAAGGGATTTTTTTCTCAAAGGATTAGTTTAAAATGCTAAAACGAATGCTATTTGAGACTAAATGACCAAAACGTTATCGGATGAAACCACACATACCTATACGAGTAGTCTCTGGGCTATTTTTACAGTTTGAAAGCCACTAATTAACAATTATCCTGCGAAATCGCGCAGAATATCGCCTGATACTTAGCCGACGAGGCCGTAGCAATTTTATCCGGGCAGGAAAAAAACTCTTTTATTTACAGTTTTTTTGCTTGTTGCGGCGTACAAAATTACGTATATCGCAGGATATCTGTTATCTACGGATGACAGATATTGAGAGAATCATGACCATATTTGGACAGTTTTCCATTTTTTTGAATAATAATATAGGATAAACGCAAAGACAAAACATGGCTGCCCTTTACTTTGGTAATTCATAGCCTATCTACAACATCGCGCCCTCAGTTAGAGAGGGTGTAGGACTGGCAAGACAAAATAAATAAACTAAGTTAGGCATTTCTTGCTCACAAAAAGACATCTACAAGTGGTCATATTGACTGTTTCAAAAAAAAAATAGTATAAAATATTATTCAATATATTCTTTGGCGTTCGCAGATATATGGGATGTTCAGGTACGCCCATTCTGTGTTAAGAGGTCAAGGGTCTTTCTCACAGCCCTGGGAGTGCTTAGTTTTGTGTACAGTACTTTCAGGATACCCGTTAAGACAGAGGACGCCCTATCTCCAGCACCAAATTATGACTATTGCACAACGCTGTTTAAAAATCACGTGTAACATCTGAACAATGACAAATCCTCCGTGAAGAAACACATTTCAAAGTGCCAAAACAAAGTTCACAAAGACATCGAAATCAAGACCATTGTACCAGATGACACTCACTCATTAGATCATATCATCCATTTTAATTCATATTTGTACCTTATTAATATTCTCATGGATTTTTTTAACGATTTTATATCATTATACAGTAGTGTAAGGCCACAATTGAACTTTTGCCACTTTCCTTTGAAATGCTACTGAAAGAGAACTTCCAACGATTATACAAATTTCCTTCTTTAACCATTTTACAGTAGTCACTTATATTACTTTTAGCCCCCACCCCTCTTCCTTCTTCTTCAACACTATCCGTTTCTATGATTGACTTTCATTTCCTACTCACTAAAAACGGCTAATCATTCTTGATTAAAGTTCCTCTCAAAAGGGCATGGAAGCGAGCCAGAACTTCAAGACCACGCGCAACCGCACCACTTGCTCGATCAATTAAATTATGGCATGGGCCACCGATAAAACGAAAAAAACTGGTGAATTCAAGCAATTCAAGTTGAAACGAGACTGACAGCCAAATGAACAAATATCGTTGAGCACACATTTACCAAACATACAGTGAGCCGGGTACGCTCTAACACAATCTTATCTCATTAAAAAATGTTCCTTCCTCAGGGTGTTATTAATCCTCAGCATTTACACATTTGGTGTTTTTTGGATCAGCAGTCTAAAGTTGATAATATCGTGGAATGATTAGAATCAAATTAGTGAACACAGAATTTAGTCCCCTCCATTGCCTCCACATTTCTTCATTCAGAAAATCTTGAAGGTCCAACTGACGGATGCCCCTCTCCCGTTTAATGTGGTACTTCAGTTGACTCCATGCCGATTCCACCTCTTGCGTGTGAATGCCTGTGAGAGGATCCACAAAATGATTTCGGTGAACAACAACCCTATGCAAAGAAACGTTAGGTACGTGAAGCGGCAAGTTCCTATAGGCAGCCCAGTCATCTGAGTGAACCTCTGACCTCGGAAGAAGAACCCTTTGCAATATTTGAGTTAATGTCGCTCTATCTCGTCGTGGAACCACCTGGAAATAACCGCGGCATGGGTTATACTCCGTTGAGATAACTCCAAAAACCCATATGTCGTCCCTTGGTCTTCGCCCTCGTTGATACTACAGGGAAACAATTAATACTCAAGATTATACGTGGGAAGTAGCACTTCTTTTGTCAACTTCACTGGGCATTACTGTAATGCTTAAAATTATTTATTAAATGATTAAAGGTTTAACTGGAAATACTGGTTTCAGTTGTGTTAAGGTTACATATGTAGCATGTACAAGACCCTGACTTACCTTGGATTTATGTTTAAACTGGCTTTCGTCGCATTTTACAATGTACACTCTACCCCCGAATGGAATAACGGGTCTATCTTGTAGATCTCTTCCACAATAATGCCGAAGTAATGCGTAGATGTTCCCGACAGTATTCTTCGACAGAGTGAGCATATTTGCAACAGTCGTACGTAGCTCACGAACGCTCCAGAAATACATACACAAGAGAATTTTTCCCAACGGGACTCTTGACAGCTCTCCAAAGAAACTTCCAGTTCGGAGAGATTTCTTACGTCGGCAGGTAGAGCACCTCCTATGTGAAAAAGAAGCAACACATGCATTTTAAAAATAAATGTCTGTTCTTTCAGGCCCTGATTACAACCATGGTGCTAGGGTACCTTAGGACTCCCGCCTTTCTTTTTCTCCTTTGGGGGAGGGTAGCTAGGGTAACCTTAGCTGCGCACCAGGTAGCCTGCGTAGCAGACGTTTTCAAAAAACGCACAACATTATTTTGTGCCATAAAAAGCAAGGTGACAATTCGCAATTCAAGATTATTTCAGTTTGGCTTTGGATAGAACATTGTCAAAATTTTCTTCGTAAAGTTTGTCGATCGTCACTGTCGCATTGGAGAATTGTTGATAGTTTTCAGTCAAATTTATGCCAAACTAAGGAAAATTAATTGTTTTGGAATCGTGACATCTTTGAAGTAATTCAGAGCTCTTTGAGTTTTAATGCCATAGCATGCAAGTGGTCAGGAGGTGGTCATTTATGATGGCATTACTTTCGAGTAATAATTTAACTTTTATTTCCGGAAGAGCGTTACAATCAGAGTGGGACTCCCATCTCGATTACTAGTTTACTCTATGACACCCTCAAAAATAATCACGAATCGGGGATTGATGTATCATCAAAAAGTCTCACCCGAATTCACAAAGCGAGGAGGAGACTCCCTGTTGTAAGCTCGATTAACAGCCGCTGTTCGGGAAAGGAGCCCGCGCTCCTCCCCCGAAGGTACGTGTGGCCCGCTTCCGAAAACCCTTACCCATTTATGACCAAAATCTGCGATTTTCCATACCTTATTTATTTTTGACCTGACCAAAAATTTGATACCCTATTTATGATCTGACTCTTACGTAATTAGGGAAATGGCTTTATCTATCATGCGTAGCAGGCGTTAAATGGGGTAGAGGGCAAAGCGCAGATGGGAGAAGAAGGGCGTGATGAAGAAGTAGCTTCTTCTAAAAAAACCGAATTGAAAACGAGTGCAAAAATCGATACCCTACTTATTAGCAAAATGGCGGCAAAATGGCTAAAATCGATACCCAATTTACGACCAAAACGGCTGAAAAACCGTACCCTTTGGGGCCGCACATACCTATATAGCCCATGTAAGGAAGTAGCCCCCCCCCCCCGGGGCTTTAGTACTGCAATTTTTTAAATAGAATACTAACCATAGATACCCATCCATGTGATCTTCATTCCTCTCAGTCAACTCCATTGCTCGATTGCATGGCCTGCATCTTAGTGGATTGGCCAGCAAATTGTGACCCTGCAACCATCGAATCAACTCTAAAATAGGACCGTTTGAAAGGGTCGTAATATCAATGAGGTTCATTGTTTGCCCAGTGCTGCGATATTGACAGTCTCGACGAATGGTCTCTAACACGGTACTTCCTGTAAAATCTCCAAATATGGTAATGATTCCAAACAACTCTGCACTGAAACATGAGTACCGTGGACCACGCGGCACATCGTATTGTCTTCCTTCGAATCGTTTAGTGTGGTGTACGCAGAAATTCCATAAGAATGTCGGACAAAGGTGGTCGAAAACCAAGAGCCAGGAATCTCTCCAGAACTTTTATACTTCTGAGATCAGATGATTCGAATAGTCGCGTTCCTAGATCAGCAACGCTTAAGACACTCAAGGCAAGTGGACGAATAAAGGAGATTGAATTTAGCAATAATGCGACATCGCAGCACATCACTGAGTTGGTCATGAATGCCTTTGGTCAACTTAACCAATCAAACATTTCCAGGTACTAGAACTGAAGCTATAACATAAATATCACTTTTGGTCTTTACAACAAAGACTTAATCCTGAGATTTGTGTTGTATTGTTATCAATATCTTCTTTTTTAGGCTTGTCTTGTATAAGACTGTTGGAAACACATCCGTTTTAAGCCGGGCTGGTAGAGCTGGAAACATCTGCGGAGACACCCTCAAGTGTATTTATAAATCTCGCGCAAAGGTGTTCCTTCGCTTAGAGGACGGTAAGAACATCTAAATCGTAAGCGACGTAACATTGAGCATAAGAACTCGGTATCCTGTTCGGCTGTTAATGTAGCTGTCAAATCACACTTTTATTTTACAAGGTAGCATTATTGGTGATCATATTTGAACGCAGCTAAACGCTTTGACGAACGAGCCATCGATAAGATAATTGGTGTATCTATCATAGAAACTAATAAATGTAAATCATTAATAATTTACTGTCTTGCAACAGAGGAATTGTCCGAGTCAGTGCAGGGAGGGGCTGTTACCTGGGATGAAGATGACAATGGTAAGTACAATTTCAACACTGACTTAAAGCATCAAAATCATTCCCTTCGCGCTAAAGGACTGTTTGGCTAGAAAAGTGTGAAAATTTCAGCTTTCGCCATACAAAGGTTTGTTATGTTATACTTTTTATTATCAATAACGGCATCGCCGGTCAACACAGTAAGACGAATCGAGCAATAATTCTGTATTTACCTTTTGCATGTCTTTGCTTCAGCGAAGATCATTCGATGAAATGTGCCAATGTGCAGAAAAGGTTTTACTTTATTAAAAGTGGTTGAACTGATTACACTTTTGCGTTCAAGATTCAGTCATGAATGACTCTCCTGGAGGAAGCAGAGTAAGGCAAGCAGAAAGGGAAATCTTGACGAAAGCAAGTAAGTAATAAAAATTTCAAAAATATTTAGAATGGCAAATGAAAGGAAATGCATGTTAACATAACTCACTGGGGAATACTTCATGAATGTAATAATCTACTTACAACAGGTGAATCATCCAAGTCAGTGGAGGAAGAGGCTGTTGACCAGGATGAAGATGAAAATGGTAAGTGCACGTTCAACAACTCAAACCTTAACTGACAAGTAAAATCATTTCCGTCGCCCTTAAGGTCTGTTTTGCTAGATAAGTGTAAAAATTTCGGCTTTCGCATACAGAAAGGTTTGCTTTGTTATACCTTTATTATCGATAACGGCATTGTCAACGCAGTGAGACAACTCGAGCAATAATTTTGTCTTTACCTTTTGGGAGCAAAGATCATTCGATTAAATGTGCCAATGTGCAAAAAAGTTTGACTTTACCAAAAGTGGTTGAACTGATTACACTTTTGTCTTCAAGACTCAGTCATGAATGGCTCTCCTGGAGGAAGCAGAGTAAGGCGAGCACTGGAAAGGGAAATCTTGAAGAAATCAGGTAAGCAATAAAAATTTCAAAGATATTTAGAATGGCAAATGAAAGGGAATGCGTGTTAACATAACCCGCTGTGGAATACATGTGCTTGATGAATGTAAATAATTTACTTGCAACAGGTGAATCATCCAAGTCAGTGGAGGGAGATGCTGTTGACCAGGATGAAGATGAATGGTAAGTGCACGTTCAAAAAGAAAATAACCAAATGACATCTAGAAAGATTCTTTATAAGAAGCAAGTAAAACAATAACAGCATGTGGCACAACGTTTTGTTTCAAGGCGATGCCACAACAAACGATAGTAAGTGCTTCTCAAGATGGAGGGGGAATGTGGCTATAACAAAAAGTCTTAACGGTTGCAAGCACACTGGTCGTAACCAAATTTTTGATTAATATTGTTACATTTCTTCCTTAAAGCCTCAATCATGAATGATTCCCCTGGAGGAGGTAGACAAGGGGAAGCAGACGGAAATCTCAAGGAAAAAATTGAGTGAGTTGAGTTTAAAATATTTAACTGAAAATGGTATTGATAAAGATTGTATCTACCAAAAGCCGCTGCTCAAAAATTATTTAATATTTTTACCACCAAGTGAAGAAGAGTCCCAAGCCAGAATATTTGGACAATTTACATGTTTCCTTCTACTCCAACATTGTAAGTGGGGGAAGGAGGTATTTTAAAGGTGCCCACGCAAAGTGTCCCGATTACTTATATACGCGATTGTAGGTTTAAAACTGATTAACAAAGCAAACAGCCGACAATTATCATACAAAATGGCACGGAATAACGCCTGATACTTAGCTGACGAGGTGATATTCCGAAAGATTGAGCAGGATAATTGTTTCCATATTCAACAAAATAATTGTCAATGAAGCTCATTTTTCTTTGCCCATGTGGCGTTTTAAAAGATTTCGGATGAATCCTCGTAACTGAAGTATACCACATAGCAGCATCTGTTACGGATAAATGGGGCTTCATAGCCATATATGGAAAATGTTACAATTTGTTAAATAGTGAACATTGATTTCTGCAAGATTATTAGGTGGTAGAGACGTTCATCTTAAAAGGCATTGCTATCTTTCCCTTCTGCCCTGCTAAGAAGCCCTAAAGGAACTTTTAACATTTCAAAAAGAGGGAACAGTTACGATAATTTTGACAAAAATAAATTAATAATTAAACTAACAAACAAATACATAAATAAATAAATAAATAAGTAAGTAAATAAATAATTAAATTCACACCGGTTGTGAGCTAAATTTTTTATAGATTTAGTTTTTTTTTTCTTGAAGGTACAAACGTGGATGATTCAACAAACGGAAAAAAAGAAGAAAAGAAAGCAGTCGAGATCACGTAAGTAAAAAAATAAAAATACCCATTACCCTGGAGATGTAATAACTTGCTTGCAACAACAGTCACCAGAATTCATTACTGAGGCCTAATGAGATGATAGTACGCACTTAGACTGTAACAGGAGTGATCTCTAGATCTCGGGGAAACGAAATACAAATACTTAATGAAATGGCATTTCTACTAAAAAGGTAAAAGATGTTTATTTCTGCTCATGTCCGCTGGAAAATCCCGGTCTAGATAAGCAGCTGAAACATGAGGAGCTAACTCTATCTGTTTAGCTACTTTTATGTTTTAACGTTAGTTTTCCGTAGGTTTTCGTGTTGTTGCTGTAATTACCTGTGATTAAGCACTTTAGTTAGCTTTTCTTTGGTACACTGTTTGTGTGCGCATTATTCGATTGCTTGTACTTAGTACTATTGTAATTTAAAATTCTAACGGCAATGTATTAGTGTAAGTTGAACTTGTAATATTGACATAAATTCAAATTCGCACTGTAACGAACACTTGCAACTGAAGATGATCGATGATTGATCGAAACATGTCTTGCAAACTCAAAGTTGTCCATTTTTTATGTTTATTTTTCCACAGATCTTCCATTTAGAGTCATAGTCAGCTCTGAAATTCCAACTAAAAAAGGCCGCAAAAGTGAAGACTCACTAGACGTGTGCAACATCTGTCGAAGCAAGAAGAAAACGGGCCACATATGTTGCACCAATTGCAAGCAGTGGCAACATTTCAAATGTGCCAAAATTAACCTTCAGGAAGCAAAAGAAATCGGAGGGCATATCAAATGCAACAAATGCAAAAACCAGTGACAAAGACTACAACAACTACACTTAGCGAACTTTTGTTAAATACATACCGACTCGCAAAAGCTCCTAACACAATAGTGATTACTGCGAACACCTAGATAAGGCTATAATGAAGTGATTTGAGTGACATCAGTTTGAGTTGATAGAAGAAGAAAAAGGAATGCCTTAGTTCGACGGAATTTTAAAAATCTTCTGGGCCGGTCATGGCTAATATTTTTTCCTTGCAAGATATGGTAACTTTCATTCAGAAACATTAAAAGTTCATTCAAGTTTCGCAAGTAGAGTATTGTCTGTTTATGGAAACATATTAGTGGAGGTATATCACAATTCTTATAGAATTTGATGGGAGGCAGTGCGTTATTTTGTTGCCGCGACCGGTGAGTGGAGTAGAGTCAAGTTGCGTGATAAATATGTAGTAGAGTCAATACAGGTTGAGAAGAGTCTAGATGCATGTGTTTGGTAGAGTAGAGGGTCGAGTAGAGCTGCGTGATTTAGTACAGTCGAGAAAGGTAGGTTTGTGATGAGTAGAGATGCATAAGGTAATGCGATTTTCGAGTAGATGCAAGAACTCTACTACTGTTTGAGTTCAGCGATTTTATAAATATTTCGTTTTCCAGAATCATGAAAAAAAGGAAGACAATCTTTTTAATAACATGTTCTTACGCTAGAGGGACTTGACTATTATGTTGATCAAACGACGTTGAGTGGATGAGTCGAAGTTTCGAAACTACACCTAGAGAAGTTGATCAAAAATGGCGACACATTTTAAGTATACTAGAATTGAGGGACGAAGAGGGCTCATTTTCCTCACGACATCTGATGGAGCGTACAGGAATTCATCATGTCACCAACCGAACTGTTAGGCATTTACTAAATAGAAATGGTTACCCCTTCTGTCAGGCATGCAAAAAGGGGCTAATGAGTCAGACAGACAAAGACCAGAAAGTGGAGTTTGCCCGAAAAATGCAAGCAGAATACCCCCCAAGTGTTTGGACAGATTCTGTCGCTTTCTATTTGGATGGTGTCTCATTCGTGTACAAGATTAATCCGCTGAACTAAGCTCGTGCCCCAAAAGGAAGAGTATGGAGGAAAAGATCTGAAGGCCTGACACGAAGGTGTTTGGCAAAAGGCAGTAAATCCGGAACAGGAGGAAAAGTGGCCAAGCTCATGATAGCAAAAAGTCACAGCAAAGGAGTGCTGGTTTGCGAAAGATACGAGAAAATAGATGGAAACTGTTTCGCATCTTTTATTGACCAGCATTTCAACACTATGTTTGAATGATCATGCAAAGGATTAAGTCGACTTTGCCTGCAAGACAGTGATCCTTCACAAAACAGCAAAGCAGCCCGTGAGGCTATGGTTCTTTGCCATTGTGAACTTTTAAAAATCCTGCCGCGAAGTCCAGACTTGAATCCAATAGAGAACATTTTTCACATTGTCACTAAGAAGTTGGCAAAAGATGCGCTTGAAAGAGGCATAACAAGAGAGTCATATGAACAGTTTTGTGAAAGGGCACAAAGAATGATCCGTGGTATTTCACAACAACTGATAGATAGAACTATACAGTCTATGAGTGTTTGTGTGGCCGGCATAATATGAAATCGTGGCGAAAGACTGAAATATTGAATTTTAAGATATGTGGGTACTTGAATTATGTTTCAATGACATTTGGACATTTTGGTGATGGTTTACAATATATTCTACGAGATTTAAGCCTCCTTGTGATGGTTTTTTGACGATTTATTACAGTTTCAGGCTAATTTAAATAAAATATGAATTAATGTTTGTTATTTACTTTTTAAAAGTCGAAATCGTCGAAAATCATGTAAAATCACTAGAACAGTTGAAATATCACAAGCAATGAGGGTTCATCTATCGCGCTCGCCTAGTTCCTTTGGTTTTTTTTCTTTTTCTTTTTCTGTTCGTATCTTATTTAGGGAAATTTGTTCTCTTAAACAGTTTGTTCAAGCCAAACTTATTTTTTATTGTTCCTATTCTCTTTTATTATTGGGACTTTTCGTAAAGAAGTGGTGTAATGTAGTTTACCTTGGACTTGATAACTTAACAATTACTTTATTTCATTCAAGATTCTATTCTATATGAATATCTTTTACAATGCAATAGTAAAATTGCTTTTTTACTGATAACTTACATTGGGAAATTGACAAATGAATACACAAATCGCAAGCGATTACTTTCTGACTAGTTCATAGAAAAAATTGATTGATTCATTTATTGCCGTAAAATGAATTCAGCAAAAACATGTAGCATACGGTTGAATGGACAATTGTTCGTTCTGCAGAATCTGCCTCTGAAACTGAAAAGCCTTCCATTGTACTGCCATCATTTCTGTCTCCACCTGGTCGATGACCCCTCCCTTGACGTATATGAAATCGTGCTTTGTGGTGCAAAAAATCGGGGTGTCATTGTGAAATTCGAGATCTTTAGAAAAATGTGATTATGGAGCCAGGAGATGCACCTGCTGACCCTCGAGCATCAATAGCAAATTGTGCCACTGGATAATCTGTGTATTTCATCTGAAGTCATTTAAGAAAATGACTTCTGCCTTTTTTGCCCCTACCCAGGCGAAAGTGCAGTGGCGGGATTAGTGAAAGACTTGTAAACAATGTTTAACGGATTAAGTAAAAATATCTTGCCTGTATTTGCAGGGCCCTTGATTAAAATGTTGCAAAATTTTCCCCTCCCCTGTTCTAGGAGATTTTTCACAGCCTTGGTAAAAACTTCAATTGGCATGTGGTTCCATATAAGTAGCTGTTGAGCACATTCCGCTTTATCAATGTGTTACTGATGTTTCTCCCCATCATCGGAGAGTAGCCATCTTCTTGATCTCTTTTTTTACTTCGTTCGCTTTCTCTGCCACTTGTGGTATCTGATGCCAAATCATGAAAATCTGTGGTCAGTTGCCGTGGCTTTGCCTGCACTTGACTTGCGGCCATTGTTCTAGGTTGACCTGAGTTGCCTAAATCTGGATGGCCAGCAGACTGGAAATCTGTGGTAGAAATGGACTGTGGACTGAAATCTTCATCTTCTTTGGTGGTGTACAACCATGCCGAATAGTAGTTGGTGTGCCGGTGAGAAAAGTGAACGTAAACATTCCACTTGTTCTTTAAATATTGCCATATCGGCAGCCACCTCTTAATCTTGTTTAGTTTAATGACCATGTGATAATGCTTCCCTTGCTTTTTATGGTTTTCCTGGCTACAAGTCCATTGAATTACTTTCAATTTCGGTCCCTCACAATTCAAAATCGCCTCAAACACCATCTGCGAACGACTGTCTGTCCAGGAAAATGCTGAGATCAACTTGGCTGTAGGTTATTAAGTACACGCTTCTCGATTTGGCTTGCTGCAGTTCGTTATCGGAACTTTTGGATTGTGAACTACTACATACATAGTAAGAGTAACTCCATCATGACGTGCTGACGAACTTCTTTGACAAGTATAAGCAGAAATATGGAACCGTTACGCTACTTTCAATTTCCCGTGCAAGACTATTCCAAAAGCATTCTTCAAACAAAATAGAAAGCTGACTAAGTTAAGGCATGAACTTGACAATTTCACTCTGAATATTGCATGCATTTATGCATCTTTTGTTTTAAAGTATGTAAAATGCTTAAAATAGCACTTGATTAAGTGTCACAGAAATCACTGTCTCAATCTTGACTGGGTATGCCTCCACCGTAAGGTTTGCATTCTGATATACAGTGAATCTTGTAAGCGTTCAACTGCTACAATAGTCCTGCCATTACCATAAATAACACACCTAGTCACACCAGTATGAATCTCGGACAATCTTGGAGAAAATAAAAAGGAACAATTAACCCCCTTCCCCATCAAAGCAATGATGAAGGCACGAAGGAGCAAAAACACGCCATTTTGGCATCATTGAAATGGGAGAGGGGTGGTCCAGGTGTTCCATTTATTTTGTCCAAGATTGTAGGTACACAAAGGATTCCACATCTTCCACCTCCTCTCCTTCTATCCTGATGTAGTCCGTGCATCTGTGGTTCATCCTAAGCGTCTTTGTTTTGCGCAGGTTGATCTTAAGCCCAACAATGTCAGCAGTGGCTGCTAGCCTATCGCTCTTCTCCTGGAGATCAGCAAATCTGCTTGAGATTAGAGCAACATCATCAGCATAGTCCAGGTCTTCAAGGACTGATGTGAATTTCCATCTCAAGCCGCGTTTCCTATCATTTGTGTGCCGCATGACCCAGTCCATGATCAAGACAAAGAGGAAGCCAGACAACACACACCCTTGCCGCATGCCGCTCTTCACTTCGAACCAGCTAGAATACCTTCTGCCTTCTATGACACAGCTTGAGCTCTGATATAGTGCCTTAAAAGTCCTGATAAAGATGTCAGGGATGCCATACTGCCCCATAATCTCCTTAAGTCTCTCAATGATAATGCAGTCGAAAGCCTTCGAAAAGTAAACAAAGTTAATGTACACTGGTGCTTGCCATTCCCGGCACTGCTCAAGGATGTTCTGAAGAGCAGAGATTTGCTCAGAGGTTCCCCTTCCAGATCGAAATCGTGCCTTCTCCTGCCTAATCACCTTGTCCATGTCACTGTTCAATCTGTCAATGAGGACCCTGCATAGGATTTTGCTTGGTACAGAGAGTAGGGATATACCACAATAGTTATCACTCTGAGTGAGGTCACCCTTCTTCAGCACCTTCACTATGAGTGACTTCTGCCAGTCCTCTGGTATACATTGTTCTTTCCAGATAGTGTTAATAAGTAAGTGGAGTTGTTTCACAGCATCCTTCTCCGAGCACTTGAGCAACTCAGCACTGATGCCACCAATCCCTGGACTCTTGCCATTCTTCAGACGGTAGATCACTCTCTTAATTTCAGCAACTGAGATGTCACCAGTGTCGATGCTTGTGATGACCCCAGGTGCTTGATCTGTCACTGGCAGGGGTATGTCAGGTCGTACATTCAAAACTTCGTCGAAGTGTTCCCTCCACCTTTCTAAGACTTCTTCTTCATTTACAAGTCACTTGCCCTCTTTATCTTTGATGGTAGTCATATTCCTTCCTTGTCCAGCTATCTTTCTAGTGAGCTGGTACAGGTCACCACTGCAGTTGTTCCTGGCTGCTGTCTCAGCTTCCTCTGCTAAGGTGTTCAGCCATCTATGCTTGTCTGCCCGGGTGCTGGCTTTCACCTCCTTGTCCTCCGTATGGTTTTGGTTTAATCTAAGGTCAAAATCAATTAGGCACATCACAGACAATCAGTGACATTCACGACTTGCCTGAGCAAATGAGCAGTTACATGTACTTGCCTGGAAGGACCAGAGAGCACTTTTATCAAGCCCTGACCACATGGTTGTGTTTCAAATTTTACCTCATTTTGATTAAGGCATTGTATGCTACTATTTGGGTCAGTGTTACTTACATGTAGTGACGTGTTAGTGTTTCTGTCATTACATTAAGGAATGTTTGTTGATGTTTCTGTTATTACATTTAGGAGTGTCTGCAGATACATTTTCTGTAATTACATGTGGTAAGGACCTTGAAAGAGTTACAATAAGGGACTGTAAGATCAACTTTACACTCCGTGTAGTTCAAAATGTAACATACACTGGCACTTGTAATCAAGTAACCATTGTCAGTAACCCCTGCAACTGTATCATGACAAGACTTCCTGATGTAATGACTGTTCCAGTGATCTCTTACTTTATCAAGTTCATTTTGAGTTACTTTGGAGAAACAAAACCATAAACATTCCATGTGAAAAACTACATTTTCAGTGCCACAATCAGATCGTACAATTCTTGGGCAAACTCCTACATTCTGGACAGCATCTAAAAAAATGTGGCAAGATCTTTGGATTATTGTTAGATTTGTCTACTTCCAACCAAATTTTTCTTCTGTTGTACCCACAGATGCAGCCATGGGTTGGGAAGCCATATGATTTTAGTTTGTCATACCCTGGGAGTCAAAAATATACATAACTTAATTTGAACTTCATATCCTAAGTATGCAAAATCTTATACCATGTCTTGATATCACCCTTCAAGGCTAAGCCCTCCTTTCCCACCTCTTTTTATTGATTAGAGTTCTTTTGTAAGTGATGAATCACTCTCAAAATGAATGAAAGACAAAAAGGAGTGATGGGCTCAGGGGGAGGGGTTGGGTGGAGGTGGGCTTATAAAGAAGAGTAAACAATTTTGGTCAGTCGCTGGGGCTTCCAGCCTTTCACAGAACTGTGGGATAATTCAACTTCCAACCTAATTTACACATGCCAAGCTAGAGACTCGATATTATTGCTCACACTAGGAGACCTCTTTTCCATGACAACCAGCGGCTTTGCGGTCACGTGCCAATATGCTGTAATAAGTTTTCACACATTCCTTTGCATACCTCGAGTGTTGGCAATCACTGAGCTGTCGATTGCAGTGTACAAAAGGAAACAGACTTACTAAGTTATCTAGCAAAGATAATTGTATCAGGCTATTTTTGGAAAAAACTTAAAATCGCACCAAATATGATTTTGGATACCTTCAGCGGGACTTCGTCACTTTGGCTAGCGAGCGTTCACAATGCTGTATTGCCCTGCGACGATCCTTGTAGATGCCATGATATTTCATGTTTTTTCGAGACCGCTCGACCAAGGAAAGTCACGGTACGCATTAAATGATTGTTTATGTGCTAAGGTACCATGAAGATTCAATGAGTGTCATTTGGTCCAGCTATTCCCTGATGATGTTCGCCAAATAAATATTGCTGATCTGCAGGATGCAAATGGCCCAGTCTTAAGTCAGTGGTTCAATAAGTTAGATGCAAAGAAATCTATGGAGCAGGTTTATGTGGGCAGTACATTTGCTGTAGTTGCTGGGAATTTGGCTCTTAAAAACCCATCAGCATCGGAGTTTCTACGATCAGAAGCCTTTCTATCCCTGAAGTCTGCCATAAACAAGCACAAATTGAAAATCACTGACTCGAATCAAGACAGTCAACACTCCGGAGATTCTTTAAACTGTTTTGACAAAGGTCCTGATGATAAAGGAGGAGAAATGCTGCAACAGCAAGAATCAAAAATGTCAAAATCCCGGGAAAGTTCAGAAAGCCCGCTAAATTGCTCCACTCCAAGAAGAGAAAGTCCACCAAACTTTGAAAGTGTCTTTTGCAATTCTTGTGACAATTCTGCAGAATCCGACCAATCGGGCCTGTCAGTCTCTCCACTGTTAACCCTTTAAGACCCAATCGTACATATATGTATGATTCGTCATGTGCTCTTAAAAATGTGGGCTTACTTCAACAGGCATTCTGGGATTGAAGTAGAACACTATTATGGGATACCCAGAAATGCCTTGCTCACATCAATTCAGTTTTTGTCAAATTCTTGATTTCAAGAGGCACTTTTTCTTCGATATTTTCTTGCCCAAGTTTTACTGGCGATTGAAAAATGGCCGCACGGTATTTCACTTTGGAAAAGGTTCTGGAGAGAGAGCTAAACGATGAAGAAGTCAGTGATTTTAATGACCAAAGTGAATAAGACTTGCTGGATGTGTCATCAGAAGCGAAAACAATGGCGATTCAAGCAAAAATGAGGCTGAACTCATGGAAAATACTGACGACTCTGGTAACTTCATGCGCACTGTTTACATTTGGAATCGAACATTTTTCATTTATGAACAGTATCGCTTTGTTTCCTAGTATTTTTTTATGGGAATTTCTTTTTATAAACATTCAGATGTTAGCAACGAAGAACCCAACAGCAATGGCAGCTGTGATGGTGGTGCAAGTGCACGTGGTCGAACAACAGGCTCGCATGGAAGTCGAGGATAACTACTGCACTTCAGAGGAGGTCATCAAGCACCTTGCCGTGGTGCTCCGCGGCATGGTCGAGCAAATGGAAGACAACCACGAAATGCTGATCCAGAATTACAGTGGTCTAGAGATGTAGGAGTACACACGGTACCCCAACAGTTCACTGAGGCAGCACCAGGACCTTCTAGACGATTTGTAAACCCGGAGGAAAATTCAGCTAAGTTTTATTTTGATCTTCTTTTCACTGATAACATCTGGGAAATGCTGGTTCAAGAAACCAACAATAATTATAATTTTATGGTCAGAACTGACCCAAACAAACATAAACAGTCATGGAGCCCAGTGGCAAGGGATGAAATGGAAACCTTTGTGGGTATTATGATTTTGATGGGCATTATCAAGTTGCCACGTTTTCGTATGTACTGGAGAGATTATCTTGTTCACCAAGAAGGTATCAGTGCGGTTATGTCACGCACCAGGTTTTTACAAATCTGGCTTTATTTTCATCTGGCTGATAATTCAGTTGCGGTCCCAGTTGGTTCTGATGGATATGATAAACTCTACAGAGTCAGCGAATTTCTTAACATCATTTCGTTGAACATCAGCAGGGAGTATAAACTTTCAAGGGACATTGTGATTGACAAAATCATGGTCCCTCACAAGGGCAGATTTTCATTCAAACAATACATCAAGAATAAACCAACCCAATGGGGTATAAAACTCTGGGTGTTATCAGAGTCCAAAACTGGCTATGTTTATAAATTTCAAGTTTATCTTGGTAAAGAGGGGGGCAACCCAGAACAAAATTTGGCACAACGTGTTGTCCAAGACCTCACTGCACCAATTGAAGGGAACAACCATCATTTGTATATGGACAACTTCTACTGTGACCCTCACTTGTTTATTGAACGCATGAACTCTGGCATTTATTGCTGTGGCATGGTCAGATCTGGGAGGAAAGGATTTCCAAAAGATATTCTTATTGCAAAAGCTGATGAAAAGCGGCTGCCCTGGGGACACTACCAGTTCAGAACCCATGACCAGCTTGTTGCTATGAGCTGGTTTGATAAGTGTGGGGTTTACTTGTTTTCAACAATTCATCCACCTAAAAATCCTGATGGCACCCTTCCAACTGTACCATGTAAAAATGGGCGAGAGCAAGTGGATGTTCCTTGTCCTCCTGCCCAGGTAGACTACCAAAAGTACATGGGTGGGGTGGACCTATCGGATCAGCTTATCAAGACATTTTCTGTGGTCAGAAAATCAAGGAAAGCTTGGAAGCTATTAGGGTATGGCCTGGAGGTTTGCCTTCTTGATTATCTTGTTGTAATGAGGAAAGCAAATCCCCAGTCCTCCCAGGAGTTTATCGACTTCCGGCTGAAAGTGGCTCACCAGCTGATTGGAGAAAGGTCATTTCGCCGAAAAGCTGGCCAACCTCCCAGCCTCCCTCTATCTGCGACGGATGAAAAGAGGCTAAATGACAAAAGGCATGTCCTGGGGGTGACTGGCACAAGAAAAGACTGTGCTCTTTGTGCAAAGAAAGCCATCATCAAGAAGCTGGGAAAAAATTTTCGGTACAAGTCATATATTGTCTGTGTCACATGTAATAGCACCACGCTATGCATCAAGCAGGCTAGAAACTGTTGGGAAAAGTGGCACACATCATGTGTTTATTGGTAGTAGTAAAGACTTGTGGACAAGTTTCAAAGTACTCTGTGTTTTCTCAAACATTGTTTTCTGCTGAAAGTACTTTGTATTTTCACAAACAACATTGTTTTCTGCTGAAGGTTTGAAATTTAGAGTTTAGCCCTCATTACTTTCAGCAACAAGTGACTGCAACTCACTTTTGTACCAAGAGTATTTCATTTTATTCAGATATACTGTTTTGTGCTTTCAGAATACCTTTCGAGCAAATAAAAGGGTATTTTCCAACTCTTTTATGTAATTAGATTTTAGATCAGTTTGTTTACTGACAATGCTAAACATTTCTAGCGCGATCGAACAAACAAAAACTTCTGTTCTATTTATGATATTCACAAGCAGTTTTTTGCATTCTGTTCCTATGAAAATGTACAATCTGGTTATTATAGATATAAACCAGGCAGGGGTCTTTTCCATGGTGAAATATGACGGTATTTTCATATTTTTGGGTTCATCGCAAACAGTGAGGATGTCATTCACTTACCCTGAAAGGCGTAAATTGATATTTAGTACATTAAAACACCTTTTGTTGGAAAGAGAATTTCATAAGGAATAACAAAATATATAGTTGTATGGCATTAAATTGGAATCTTGATGATCTGTGAGTCAAAATGTTGTCACGGTTTGGGGAAAATAATTTGCTCTGAAAAAAATTTTGGGTCTTAAAGGGTTAAATGGCAGCTACAGTACATCTTATAAAAAAAGATCTGACAAAAGGTGGATGCTCTCATGGAAAGCATTGAGACTATTTGCTCAGAGCAAGGAGAAACACTGGGGGATCTTGTCGCCCAAAGCTGCTTATATCAACGTAAAACTCAAACGATCTTTGATGGAAAGGATCTCATTTGTCAGGTTTTTAGTGAAGTCTCACAGGAGGTCGGGGTTTGAAAGGCATTTGACAAGTTGATCCCAGAGGAGCTGTGGGACCAAAGAGTACAAGTGAATACAGTTCCTGATTGGATGTTGCTTCTTTGTAAGTTAAAATCCAAAATATCTGACAATTCCTGGCAGATGATTCTCAGTGGAACTAAGCTTGGAAAAAGTGGGGTGAGTGTAGCCACTGCATGAAATAAGTTTTATTAATGTTCTTTTAGCAATGGGCTGTTGTGATTTATTGTGAAATTAGGGATCAGGGGGAGGAGACCTTGAGAGGTATATAAAGTGTTTTGCAAAACCTTGAGGCAGTTACTCTAAATTTTGGAAACCCTGAGGGTGGTGAGGGTTGCACTGTTGAGTCAGGATAGGATGTGATATTTTTTTCCTCAATAAAAGAAGAATTTTACATCTTCCTACCCCTGCACCCCCTCCCTCCCCCCACCTTCCACAAACACACCTCCCTACCCTGGGTAAGTTTTTTACATCTTCATTTAATCATCCAGAGATGATGTACCTATTTTGATGTATTGATGTATTTAAAAAGCAACCTGCTGGTACCAGTGTTTTAAATATACCCTGTGTTACCATTTTAAGTAGGAAAATTAAATTTTGCTTGTATTTTTGTTCAACCTATAGCAGATCAGCACCACTACAAAGAATTTATTATTACCCTATCTGACTAAGCTTCTTAATAGTGCCATGGCCAGGCTTCCCAAATGAAATTTGTTAACCCCTTTTTCACTCAGTTGAAGGTCTTCAGATGTATCTTATCATGCAGGCATTCCAAAGTAATCTATTTGAACATGTTATTTACACTGACGTTTGTACAATCATTATATCATAAAGCATTTTGAACTCTTCCAGGCAGCTATTTGCTGTTTGAATTAAGCTACTTAAGAGTGCCTGCCTGTAAAAATCAGACAAATTCTTAATTTCGCAGCAAGAGTTGAAAATTCGATTTCGCTTATATTCTTATGGTAGATAGGCTAGGGTATGACAAAAACTACTGGATAGTTTTTTTGGTAAAATATCCTTTTATTTCAAAGAAATATGCAAATTACCAAATTCCGTTAAAATCGTCATTTGACGCGCCATTTTATTAAACAAGTTTGAAAGCCTCGCATGCCAAACCACATTATTCTTCCGTCTTTAAAACACTCGAATAGTTTTGTGCAATGTTTAAATGTGTACTGGGTTGATTTGGGGAAATGCTGCGTTATTTTTTGGACGCAAAATAATTAAATTTCGAAGACAAGTATTTCTTTCACTTAAAAGTACTTCGTGAATATAATTAATTTTCACTATGTGCGAAACCTTCAAATGGATTAAGCTTCTGGTGGTTGAATCGCAGGATGGTCTACAGATTCCTGTAAAAATTTCTTTGGGCAAATGATTGTGAGCGACGTGACAGCCTTTCAAAGTACATTAAAAATGCAAATATTTCACCTTCCGTCGTCAAATTTCAATTTACGGGTCAGACATATTTTAGCATGCGCCACATGTCTTGAACTACATTAAGTTGAAATAGACACAGAGCTGATAATTTCAAAATGTTCTAACCTTATTTGCTGTAAAAGGCAGGTCCAAGAGCCGATTTAATGTGTTTCTCTCGCCATTCGTCGCATATGAAGCAGCAGAGTTTCCTTCTGTTTACACAATGTCCGATGAACATCACCAGCTGTCATCGTATTTATGGTCGAATACCATGAATCTTTCACCATCTTTCGGCACATATGATCACCACTGCATCTAAGTCAACAACGACTAAGTCATTTGTGGATAGTTGCTTACCTTGCGCTACAACAAAATAATATTACATTTGAACGATTGCTGCTTGAATCCTTGAATCCTCGTAGCGGTCCGTTATTTGTTCATCACGCAATGCTGTCGGTCCATTTTAGGGGGTAGGGGTAGGACAATTTCTATCCTGATACGTAACCACTTTGGAGCACACAATCTTGTTGAGTAGGAAGAGAGTAAATAAAGGAATAGAAATAATGACTAGTTTACCTTTGTCTCCTGAGTTGTCTCCTGTTGTCATCTCTTACCTGTGTTGCGTAACACTGAGGCGCTAAACTCGTATCTAGGTCTTTTCGCGCCGTTACTTTTCTCAAACATTTTGAACACAATCCGAAAACTCATCCGAGTCTCTAAATTTCGCCACTTCCACAAAACCAAACAATTCTCTATTTTCCAATTGCCCATAATCCACTCTGTTTGACCCCCAAATTTTGCAAAAACTATTGTTGTGAAATGCTCTTGGGAGGTCTGCATATTCCCTAGTCTCCTCCGCAACCGTTTTATGGCATGTCACGCAACGCTCCCCCAAAAAACGGCTGTAGAGGAAACTACATATTCCCAAGAGCATTTCACAACAATAGCTTATGCAAAATTTGGGGGGCAAACAGAGTGGATTATGGGCAATTGGAAAATAGAGAATGCAAACACAAAACGTAGTTGTAAGATTTTTTTACATCTTGGCTGAATTTCTCTTTGAATACTTTAGCGACAGTTGGAGAATTTTATCGCCTTTGGCAAAGTTTTTTCTCAAATTGCTTTTCGCAACATGATCTTACCGTTACCCCGGTCTTACACGTGCTCGTGCTCCCCTTCCACTCCCACACGTTTTTTTGACACGACAAATCTTTACAACCCCGCTCCGGTTCGCGGTTTTTCTTGCGCGTCCGATTCCGATCTTCGCATGGAAACATAATGTCACAAACAGGTCGCAAATTAATGCCTGAACCGTTTTGTGAGATTCTGCCGTAACAACAAAGAGCTGAGGAAGGACTGCCACTGACGAAAGTCAAAGGAGATATTGGACTAGACCGGGAAGAACTAGCACGTTGTGGGACTACTTTGTGAGTGACGTGGTATTACGTGAACATTTATTTCACACATGCACAATCCCAGGTCCAACTCGTTTTTATCGTTTTCGAACGTTTTAGTTTGGACAGGCGAAACAAATTGGAAAATTAAACACTAGTATGGGCGAAAATAATTTGCTTCGTTTTGTTCGAGATGAAAATGCATTAGTGTGGCCTATGCCTGAGTTACAGCTCTTTCGGGGGTCTTCGTCTCATTATCTAAGCAACTCTCTCCCGTATTAAACACAAAGGAGATTCTCTATTCCTGAGTGATAATGGGGGTTCCTCAAGGAAAACTTGTCGCTGCATTGTGGATGAAGCCTGTAGGCCTCAACTGTTTATCTTAATTGAAGACAGTATTTGAGTTTGCGTTTCAAAGTGACGCGTTACAGCTACAGCTACCAACTAATTTCGTCAGAAGATCTATGTAGGGCTTCTTTTGTTTAACGTTGATTGTTGAGATGTCAAGCTGATAAAAATTACATGTCTTGAAGCATCTGCACAGAAAACTTTGCGAGTTTAGAGCAAGCTGCGATTTCACAAATGTTATGCGTATCGTACATGATCGGATGCTGAGGTGATATTTCTGCCATGACTTCGTTACTCAAGTCTTGTATGTTCTGTTCACGAATTTTATTCAGTTCTTCGGTGTGTTCATCTTCTTCGTCCTCAGATTCCTCAACTTGAACAACTTTCTTTGAAGCAAGGCGTGAGAAAAAACTTGCAACTTGCTGAGAAGTTAAATAACTTGAAGCATCAAATCTAGAAGAGCCATCTGCGTTTCTGACTTTTCTCATTGACTTGGAAACATTGGAGGGATCAGCTTTCTTTCCAGTCTGTTCGCCGATTTTGAATACTTCTGTAAGGTATTGTTTCTGGTTTTCAGTCAGTCGTGTTCTTTGAGTACCAGAGGATTTCAATGCCCAGCCCATTGACAACGATGAACGGGAATCTGCTGCATTAGCTGTACCAGTATCCTCTACAGGATTATCAACAGTGGCCACACCCTGTTCTAGCTTTGATGCATAGGACATCATTGCCTTATCGAGAAGCGTTAGGCTCTCAAGAGCATACTTGTGCCTTCCAATGTCAAGATGACGTTCAAGGGACGAAAATCTTTGAAATGATTTTACGCATCCCTCTTCAGGACATGTAAACAGTTTACAGTGACACTCCATGTCGTCCCCACTTTGTTCATGCGAAGCTTCCCCAACACCAGATGCCAATTGCTCCTCTCCTTGCTGGGTTTGGGGTGATTTTCTCCTTGCTGTAATCGCAGTAAATGTAGCCTTTGGATCTCTGGCCTCCTTTAATGTGGTTAGCACTCGTACAGAGTAGTGTTCTGGGAAATCAAACTGACTCCATGGCAGGAATTTACCTGGGCCAACCGCATATGACCTCCAAACTCTCATTCCCTCATTGCCATATTCAATGTTATTGATAAAGCTAACACCTTCCCATTTCACAGGGACTGACTTGGGAATATTCTGTGTGTCGCATAGCATAACCCTTACTCCAGGTATGCCACCCGAGGACTCTACGGCATTCTTCATTTGCTCTGGAGTCTCGACATCTTGGCCAGAATTTAGACATATTCTCGTATGATTCTTAATTGCGGCTGCTTTGCAGTCGCAAGACCCTTTGCCCCCTTGTGGATCCGAGAAATCTAGTCTGACGTTGATGTCGTACTTAGCTACCTGCTGAATTGCCAGTAGTGTGAAAGCACTGTGGTAGCATCCGGCATTGTCCTGTCTGAAATGAACACTATTTACATTGGGCATTGTACTCTTGAGTTGTTTCAGGACATCATCGATGATGGCCAAAACTGTGATGCTGTCTTGGTTACAGCTTTGAAAAACGTGAACAAATGACAGCATTTGACGTTGACCTTCGACTATTCTCGTAGCAGTGGTTATGTGCCATGAAATACCTCGCTTTTCAAACCAATCAGTTTGACTTTCGCGATATTTTCTTGGGAGGTATTTCATGGCCCAATCCAAGACCAAAAGCACCGAATAAGCATCTAGATTCTTTACGACATCCAGTCATGCTTCATCTTGGTTGATTGATCTGAGTAAATGAGCTTTCCATTCTTCGATTCTTTTCTTAGCTAGAGAAACTACATATTTCATCTCATCTTTCTCATCGCTTGAGATTTCAGCATTTTCCAAGGCAGACTCAACTTCGTGGATTACATTTGGAAACACCTCACATCGATCACATGCCAGGTCGTGCTCATGATCACAGGGGCTGATGTAATCAGGATCAGCCTGACAGCTAAGGGCGTAGGCCCTACAATGATCTGGAACTCTGGAACTTGGCGATACATGCACCTACAAACAAACCATATCGAAGGAATATTTATTCTACTTATTTCCACTGATGAAACAAGTATGTTTCTTTGTTTTTTCTTTTTTTCTTTTCAACTTACTAATATGTTGCAGCACAATATTAGCCAGTTTCATTTACAGTACTTACAGGGATTAACCCTCGAAGGAAATCGAAAAGAGGGATGATTATGAAACACATTTGGCTCTCCATTGTCACGAGACATGCCGAAACTATATCATGTCTTTGTAGCTCTACAAGATACAATGTTTATTTGTTGCTTGTGGCCTGAGGTCATGAAAAAAAAAAGTCTTCAATCCTCCATTTTAATTTCACTTTAATTATTTCATGACGTCTAATTTGACTAATTCTTTGCGTCAAAACACGGTTATTTATGGCAGTATTAAGAATCACAGATTAACAGTGATGTCAAATTGTCCTTGGGTGACAAATGAAAGTTAAAGAAATTTTAAGCACCTCGTAATGATCTGTTCCTTTTAAAAATGTAGAAAAAAACCTTGGAAGGGTTTGTTCTGCACCGCCTCCATCTCCTATACTGCCAACCCCTTCTGCTTCTCCAAGGGTAAAAACTGGCGTCTTAGTCCTAAAGGTTTGCTTTTAGTTGAACGTTGTATGTTGATATTATATGTTGGTGTCATCCATAACATGTACAACCGAAACGACTCATAAACTTTCATTATATGCGATGTGTTTAGCTTAATAATGTATCATATTTTTAGCAGTCCTACCTTAAAATCGCCTTTAAGATAGCGTTTTGTCTGCTTTAATTTTTCACATTGGCTTTTTGCCCAGGAGAGACCTTTTCCATAGTCGCCCAGATTCTCAATGACAGCTGCCAATTCATCAAAAGCCTTTGCACCCTCAGCTGAGACATAGTCAAGTCCTTGCAAAGACTTGCGCACAGAAGCAGAACATACTTTAAGAATCCTACACAGCGTAGAGCGGCTCATCGGGACAAAGCCAGTCTCATGGCAGTAACTCTGGTACTGTTGGACAATCTGCTCCGGAATCATTGTTCTCACCACGTTTGGGATTTTTATCTCCGTGTTCGATGACAACTTTAGGGTTTTCTCACCGAATGGCAAATCTTGCATCACATATGAACTAGTGATGAATGCTAAGAAGTGATCAAGTTGTGGTGGCAATACTTTCATCCTTGTGTTTTCAGCTAGAGGAACGGTGGCGCCTCTACCATGAAGTAGGATATGATGCCGAGCGATGTTGAATCTGTATCTAGACAGATTTGGTAGCCACGTTTTCAGTACTTTGAAACTGACCTTATCAGCCATAATCGACAATAACTGCCTGCGCGTACTCCAGTGCCCTGCGCTCTGATAGCATTCGACAAGGACCCCAAACAACGTGGAGTCAATGTCACCCGCGTCTTCGTTAGGCGATTTTAAGCAATCAAGTAACATCTCTGCACTATTAGGCGCAATTTCTTCTAAAGCTGCAAACACGACCTGCCTCGCTTTGCGCCTGTGGAACCGTTTTGTTCTTTCTGCAGCTTCTTCCCAAGGTGTAACCATTACATGACGGATGGGACTAATGTCTCTGGAGGCCAAAAACAAATTAAGTTTCTCTCTTGATGAACTCATCTCAAAATTATCTCTAGATGGAGTTGTAAAACTTTCAGATGGCTGATAGAAACTTGTTGGTGTTTCAGCATCTCTCATTGCACCTTGAGGTGTATGTAATATTGGACTTACGTTCTCAGGGTTGAAGGTTACCTCATCATCATCCTACAAATAGAAAATAACTTACTTTTATTACCTTCACAATTACAGCAAGGGAGACATTGAGGCATAGTTTGGAACCACAAAGCACAACGGGAACATGGTGCAAACTTAAGGGGCACGAACGCAAACAATATATCAGCAAGTATTTTATATATATGTAAGTATATGACACAAACCCTGCACTGCGATTGGCTAACAGAGTGGGCAAGATACAGTTATCTTACCCGATCAGCCCGGGATTACCCGCTGTGTCCCGCAATAAAACGTTGGTCTTAGCAAGGAAAACAAAGGGTTCAGCCAAAAAAAATACTGAATATTTCTTAATAACCCCGCCTAAATTTTCTTAATTCCTAAATATCTCGAAAACTTCTAAATATCCCAAAAAATATCCCGATATTTGTGCGAAGGCTCATTTGGATGGCTGGATATTGGCCTCGCTTTGTTTTGTTTTTTTTGCTTGTTTGTAGACCTCGACTCCGTCTCGGTCCATAAATACTCAAAAAAAAAAACGAAAAAAAGAAGTTGGCCATCATTCAGCCATCTTGAAGTCTGGCCTCGCTCTAGCCGTATACATAAATGTTTCAGTCATTTTGGCCATGTATCAGTGATTAACATAAGGAAAACTAAAACAACACGGAGACCCCTTTTAGACATGCGACGTGTGCAGTGTCACGTGATGTATGCACTATCGTTAAAAGGTCCTTACAAAAAGGAGAGACGACAGATTCATCACACAGCACGTAGCCAATTAATGCTAATGCTAAGTAGTTGACAATTTAACTCACGAAAAGCGTGGTATACTCACTTAAGTCATTCTTTCCATTTGGTCAGTTATAGTGGAATCAACTCCCATTTCTGCAAAGACTGGAGGATCATGCATTTTGGTGTCTGTTATCTCTTTTAATCTCTGTCGACATGTTCTGCACACACCTGAATTAGGAAGTTGAAGAAACACAGTTAGGCTGGGATGCAACCTATTATTAACTCACAAAATGAAAACCAAGACTTACCTGACGCAACTTGTACAAACAAACCAGTTTTACGTAGGACTGCCTCTGACTCATTCGTTCCTAACCCTCTTTCACCTTTTGGCCACGGTCCTTTGCCTTTACCGTGGCCGGAAATTTCTTCCAGAACCCTGCATCTGGTGCTCGATCCTCTGCTCCAGCCCAACCCAAGTTTTGTGCGATGGTTAGGACATATCGTCATGGTGCACAAACTTTCACTTTTGCTGAATTTTGCCACTCGGCATAAAATCAGCTCCACTTCATCTTCAGGTCCGTAAATTTATAAGTAGACTTATGACTTGATATTCTTCTTGCACGAAAGTAACGGAACAATTTCAGAATTACGCTTTCGATCTTTAGGGTTATAACCACAAACTCCACCAACAATAGCTTTAAAAGAAAAGCAACCCTCCATTTTTTGTTACAAAACTAAACTAAGAAACGTACGAATATCCCGCAACTAAGCAAACAAAAGACGCCGAATATTGTGGAAAGGCCAGGATTTGTTTACTCAGGTAACTACTAATTAAATTAAGTTTTTTCCCCACGAACTTGTCACGTAGTGATTTCGTATTTTTATTTCAGGTAGGTCTTGTTTCTTTGATCTATAATTTGTTCATAGCGATTTTTTAAAATTGTAGTGAGTACAGGCAATTTATCAGCTATTGTATAAAAACCTCATAAAGTGCTACAAACGTGATCTTGCCACATATATCTATATTCATATTATATTATCAGATATATTTGAGCGATTTCATATACAAAGATATAAATATATCATATATGTATATCTGAGCGATTTCGCAAAAACATGCCCCCTCGGTTTTCTCCTGGACCCAGGCCTAGTCAGTGGCTCTAAACCTATGATGGTGGGGAGGGAGAGGCTCCTTCAAGGTCGGGCTGGGGTCATGGCCCAAGCTCTGGTCTATCTGCTGGTGGTTTGCTGGTGGCCAGCTGTGGAAGGGAGGGTGTCTTTTACTGACACGTTCACTTAGCTAGACTTTGAGTTTCCAGTGCCAAATAACCTTGATATTGACTGTTTTGCTGTGGGTTCTGCGTTGACATGGCGCCCTGCTGGAGAGGCCTATGCCACATGGATGGGTGACGGGCCAATCTGCTAGTTAGGGGGTGGTCAGAACACTTCTGGCCGCTGGGTCTGTCTTTGAGCTGCTTGCGGGCGTGGTTTTTGCGAATATGGTCAGATGTATAAATGGATAAACATTGAATAAATTGTTTTACTTATCCTAAGATTGCTCCATACAAAATATGCAGAGCAAAATAAGAATATAACAACAAATATTTATATTTGTTTAATATAAAAATCATTATCATTATCATTATCATGATTATCATTATTATTATTATTTATCATGTTTTTTTATTAAATACCCCTACCCGCGTGAATGAGATGCCATGACAGCATTGCGTGACGAGCAAATGACGTAGACAGTAAGATTGTGCTGCGAGCGCCGACACGCTTGGGAGTGATGGTCAGCAACCAAATGTAATATTTTGGTGTAGCACGTACAAAGCAAGCAACTATCCACAAATGACAGCCGTTGTTGACTTTGGTAGATGCAGTGGTGATCATATGCGCCGAAAGATGATCACAGAGTCATGGTATTCGACCATTGAATACGTTGACAGTTGGCAATATACATCGGACGTTGTGTAAACAGAAGCAAACTTGACCGTTTAAAATGCGACGAACGGTGAGAGAAACACGTTAAATCGGCCTTTGGACCTGCCTCTTACAGCAAATAAGGTTAGAACATTTCAAAATTATTAGCTCTGTGTCTATTTCAACTTAATATAGTTCAAGACATGTGGCGCATGCTAAAATATATGTCTGACCTGTAAATTGAAATTTGACGACGGAAGGTGAAATATTTGCACTTTTAACGTACTTTGAAGGCTGTCGCATCGCTCACAATCATTTGCCCAAAGAAATTTTTACAGGAATCTGTAGACCATCCTTCTACGATTCAACCACCAGAAGCTTAATCCATTTGAAGGTTTTGCACATAGTGAAAATTAATTATATTAACGAAGTACTTTAAAGTGAAAGAAATACTTGTCTTCAAAATTTAATTATTTTGCATACAAAAAATAACGCACCATTCCCCCAAATCTACCCAATACACATTTAAACATTGCACAAAACTATTCGAGTGTTTTAAAGACGGAAGAATAATGTGGTTTTGCATGCGAGGCTTTCAAACTTGTTTAATAAAATGGCGCGTCAAATGACGATTTTAACGGAATTTGGTAATTTGCATTTTTCTTTGAAATAAAAGGATATTTCGCCAAAAAAACTATCCAGTGACATTTGCCATGCCCTAGCCTATCTACCATAAAAATATGAGCGAAATCGAATTTTCGACCCTTGCCAAGTTATGTTTCATTTTTAGGGGCAGGGACTCTTAAGAATGGCTGACTGTTAGGATCGAGAAACGCCGGTCAACGACCGATTTGGCAAATCGCTCATATTTTGCCCAAAGATACCCTTAGGTGACCTTATTCTAAAAATCATATTAGAAGGTTTCAGCGAATTTTTATTTTTCAGAAATTTGTGAAAATTTGAAAGCACGGTCAAAGTGTGGTTTTTCGTGTAATAAAATGACCGAAATAAGGTGCGAGGACGAAGCGCTGCTTAAGTCTTAAAATAAATTCAATTGACTCCAAACTTCACATAAACGTGGAACAACCACTCTAATTTATTTCTCGTTTTAAACTAATCTCAGATATGTTGATATAGTGGTTTTCCAAACCATTTTAAAAACACCTATGAAGCGTGTGGAAAATAACAGCAAAATATAGGTCATGTTTAACAGCATAAAAAGGCATCTGGTACCTCACTTTCTGATTATTTTACTTTACAGCCTTAAAATATCATTATTAAACATATACCATGCCAAGTCTCATGCTCGAACTCGCAGTATTTCCCTTTGAGAAAAATGAAAATCTATGTCAATGTTTTGGGCGCAAATAACACAATAATTATACAAAAACAAGAGACAAAGCGAAACCATTATCCACTACCAGTAATCGACGACTTGCTCCCAGAATTATCAAAGGCAAAGGTCTTTAGTGTAGTTGACGCTAAGAATAGATTCTGGCACATCCAGTTGGATACTGAAAGCAGTTTCCTCACCACCTTTGGTACCCCGTGGGGAAGATATTGATGCACCAGAATGCCCTTCGGTATTTCTCCTGCGCCTGAAGAGTTTCAACGGCGCCTCGACAGTGCCTTAGGAGGTTTGAAAGGTGTCCTACCCATGTTTGATGACATCTTGATCTATGGGGTCGGAGAGACGAAAGCCACAGCTATTGCAGACCATGACCAGCAGCTCATAGCTCTGTTGGAACGCTGCCGCAGTAAAGGCATCAAGCTAAACAAAGAGAAGTGCAAGTTTCACCTTCCCGAAGTAACCTTTATGGGACATGTGATATCAGAAGAAGGGTTGAAACCCGATCCAGCCAAACTCCAAGGGGTTAAAGAGATGCCTACCCCAACAAGCAAACAAGATGTGAAGAGACTCCTGGGTATGGTAAACTACCTCCAGAAGTTCGCACCTAATCTCTCTGCAGCCACTGCCCCTATAAGAGAACTTCTCAAAGAGCAAAATCAGTTCCTGTGGGACAATGACATTCAAGGCAGAAGCTTTGAGCAGGTGAAGCAGATCATCTCAGAAGCTCCAGTACTGAAGTATTTTGACCCCAAAGCAGACACAGAATTACAGTGTGATGCATCGGACAAGGGACTTGGTGCCTGTCTCATGCAAGAAGGGCAGCCAGTGGCTTATGCATCAAGAGCCATGACTGATGCTGAAGTTAATTACGCACAAATTGAAAAAGAACTACTTGTTATTGTGTTTGGAGTCGAACGGTTTGAGCAGTATGTACATGGCCGGTCAGTCAAGATAGAGACTGATCACAAGCCCCTCGAGAGCATTTTCAAGAAGAGTTTGATCAGTGCACCAAAGCATCTACAGCGCATGATGTTACGACTGCAAAAGTACAATCTAACAGTCGTCTACAAAAAGGGATCAGAAATGTATCTTGCAGATACTCTCAGCAGAGCTTTCATCTAGTCATCAAGGGATGAAGACATCATGAGAGGAGAGGTAGCGAAAGATACAGAAAGTATAAACATGGTCCAGTACCTTCCTGTCTCTGAGACAACACAGAACACCATTCGCTCAGCAATGGAATCAGACCCAGTTATGAAAGGACTGAAGACTACAATCAGAGAAGGTTGGCCAGAGACAAAGGACCACCTACCAGTCAAAATCAGAGATTACTTTCCCTTTAGAGAAGAGCTGACACTCCAAAACAGGTTGGTCTTCAAGGGCGAACGACTAGTTGTGCCTGCAAGTGCTAGAGAAGAAATGAAAGCCAAGATCATGCAAGCCACATAGGGATTCAGGATTGCCTTTGCCGTGCAAGAGAAGTCCTCTATTGGCCTGGCATGACTAAGGAGATAGAGCAGCATATCTCTCTCTGTGCAATCTGCAACAGCCACCCAGCAGAGCAAGCGAAAGAACCGTTGATCTGCCATTCCATCCCTACCAGACCCTGGGAGAAGATTGCGGTTGACTTATTTGAGCTTGATGGGAAGAGCTTTATGGTGACTACTGACTACTATTCAAGCTACTTTGAAGTTGACAGACTCAACACCAAAACTGGAAAGGAAGTCGTCGGGAAGAGGTGGAGCGAATCGTCATGGCATGAAAAATTGGATTTGTTGCACATTTGATCTCGGTCAAAGGCGAAATAAAATATGCTAATAACTTTGACTTTGTCTTCACCTTTGTCGCTCGTCAAAGGCTAAGTCAGAGGTGGCTATAGCTTTGACTCTACCTTTGACACATGTCAAAGCCAAAGTCAAATATTTAACCCACTTTACTATACCTTTGATTTGTCAAAGGTGGGGTCAAACATGCTAAAATCTTTGACTTCACGTTTGACGTCCTTCAGAGGCAAGGCCAAAAATGCTAACATCTTTGATTTCACTTTTGCTGTCCATCAAAGGTGAAGTCAAAAAGGCGAGGCCAAACATGCTTTGTTTCACTTTTAACCTATAAAGTGAGGTCACCTTAAATTCCGTCACTGCCGAGGTGAAGTGTCGTGTACAGATTTTTACAACCTTGTGTTTTTAAATTGTCTTTATCGTTAAAAAATTTCGGAACTAATTCCCTAGGAACTGAGGTAAACTTTGTATACTTCATCGAGTATTCATTTAAAATATCATCTATGTTTGATAAATTATCCCTGTGACATATTTTATAATCAAGCTCTTCCAATTGTTTAGAAATTTCAGATTCCCGCTGAAAAGCATCTCTAGCTTTTCTTTTTGCGAAAGACAAGGTGTGGTCGCGAATTTCCATTTTAATTAATTCCCATGCTAATCTTTTGTCCTTCAAAGACTCGTATTTCTCATGTATTCAAGGAATTAATTCACAGATTTCACCTGTGTAATTTTCTTCCTTCAAAAGAGTGTTATTGATCTTCCAAAATCCTGGTCCCCTTGGCGAGTTGTTTGGCCATGATAAACAAAGATGAACTGTTTTGTGATCTGGAGCTATTGAGGCCTTAATTCTGGTGCTTTTGACATGTTTTGGAAGATTCTTTGCGATTAAAATAAAATCCAATCTAGACTTAACATTTAAGGCTTTGGACACGCAGGAATAAGTGTTCAAATTTGGGTAGCGAGCTCTTTGTATATCTATTAAATCAAAAATTTCCATGGTCATTAAAAGTAAATGCCTGAATTGTGTTGGTTTCCACGTTGTTCCACCTTTTTTATCTTTTTTTTGTTAATGTGCAGTTCCAATCACCTCCAACAATGAAGTTGGTCAATTCAGATTTATCAACGATGCAATTATTCAGTTCTTGGATAAATTCTAATTGCTCCAATGGATTATTTGGTGCATAGATATTGTAGAATGAAACTTTCTGCCCATTTATATTGAGTGTAATGAGAACAATTCTCCCTGAATTGTTACTAAAAGAGTATTGCACATTATAGCTTATTGAAGGGTCTATCAATATGCAAGTGCCTTTGCTGTGTCGAGACCCATGGGAGAACTACATTTTGCCTCCCCATTCGTTTTGCCAAATTGTTTCGTCTTTTAGTTCAGAGTAAGTTTCCTGAAAAAAGTAAATGCTTGCCTTTTGATCTTTTAAATATGAAAAGATGCTCCTTGTCTTTGCCTGATCGCGTATTCCCCTTACGTTGGGTGAGATGACTTTGCACATTAAGTTATTTTGCATTGGAATGTAATTGTGTAGTTTGGAAAAACAGACAAAAAAATAAAAATAACAACAAATGCTAGTTCCACTAAATAAACTAAAGAAAAATTAAAGAGATTAAGCTTTCTGCTACGCTTTCTTAGACCACCTTGAGACTTCCCTCATTTATTACATAGTTCCAGTACTGGTAGCAACTTACCAGCAATCTATATTAACCTAAAGATTATTTAAATCATCCTCTGTATTAATTCGGATCGGCTAACCCTCGGGTGAAGTCTTGACAAAGATTTTTCCATCTACAGTCCACACTCCTTTAAGTAATCTGTCTTCCTTCCTTCCGTTGGCAATCCACACCAGGTTTCGCCCGTACGTTGTCAAATTCTCCTTAATAAATAGGCAGTTTGAAGAGGCCCTAGCTGCTGCAGATGTGCTCGGGAAGAGTTGCGAGAAATTGACATTCCTTAGTTAAACTTGTTGCTTGTAGAGTGCCCTCTTAACTTTGTGGCTAATAAATCTTGCTATGGTAGGCTTTGTCTTTTTTCTTTTGATCCTGTGACAGATGTTGATATCTTCTTGCTTAACGTTGACGTTCAGGGCTTCTACGACTTTCAAAACTGCATCTTCATTGTTGCAAACATTTTCAGGAATGCCCTCAATCTCAAGGGAATTTTTTCTTGTATATTGTTCGAGTGTGTCCATATTTTTGTAAAGTTCGTCGATTTCTTCTTCCTGCTCTTTCACCTGTTTAGTCGCTTTCAATTCCAATTTGAGTTCATCGTTGTACTTGAGCGCTGCATTTAGTATTCTTTGGCAGTTCTCAGCTCAGATTCCTGTTGCTTGAAAGAGGTTTTTAGCTCCGCAACTTGATTAGAAAGTTTGTCCATTGATTTTAGAAGATCTTTCAGTATTGCATGGATATCGAAGAGGTCGGGTTGGTCATCTTCCCGCTCCACTGCATCTGCAGGCTGACATTCTGCGGACGCCATGTTGACACGTTCAGGATCTGCAATTTCATCGTCGGTGGACCCTCTTTCCCCTCACTTGTTTTTACCACCTGTCCTTTTAGGGGGCATATTTTTTACACCACTTTCATGCTGTTGCTGGGTTTTTTCAACTGATTCTGAAGAGTTTTGAGGGAAGACGCCTTTCTTCACAAGAAAACATGGCCATCGTCGGCCAGCCCGCACATGCTCTCCCAGCCTGCACATGCTTTCTCTCAATTGGCTATTCTAGCTAAAAAATTAGACACAAATGCCATAATCTGCAGTTCATGGTAAACAGTGATCTGCCAGTAAATTAATAATCACGGTGAAATCCCATCAGCTCCCAATATCAATGATAACTTTCAGTTAACTTAATGCTCAAACTGCCCCCCTCCACCTTTAATGTTTGTTGGTTTTTTTCATTCTTTTTTTGTGAAAGAAGCCCATCCCGTGACATGATGATTAGCACTCTGTTTTTACACCAACCACTTTATTCAGAGACAACAACAGGTGTACAAGTTTTCTTCTACTGCGGCTGCTGCTATAACTAGTACTACACATACAACTTGTATTTCTACTATTTTAGCATTGACTCACTTGACATCAATAGGTGCATACAGCATGCTTGCCTAGATAAAAAGATTAAAGAAATAAAATTCCTATTAAGAATTCTTAAAAAAGAATGATAATACCCTCAAATGTAAGAAACTTTGAGAAAGCCTACAATAGGATTAATTCAATACTGATGAAATACACCTTATTTGAAGAAACGTCCATGCACAAAAACCAATTACGATGCAATTCAAATGCATGTGGAGAATGGTTGTCTATGATAGGTTGCATGCATTAAGTCATAAGCTCTCAAAGGAAACAGAATATCAATCTGGAATATCAATTATAATGGGATACGTCAAGCATACCAATGTTGTCTAACCAAAATCCCATTCAGTCTTATCGTTCATATCATATGCTTTGCACAATGACAGCATTTCTTCGATAAAGGCCAATGTGAAGAGGTTCTGGTGCACGGGAGAATAATTGGTCCTGGCCCCTAACTTTCCTTTAGCTGATCATTCCACTTCCCAAAACTTTACACTACACTAGGCATTACACTAACTTTATTGTTGACTGTGAAAATAGTTTACTAGCTAACCGCTTTTGTGAAGTTTATACGGAGTGCTAGATGTTGCTAAGTTATTAATGTTTTAAAAATACCAGTTTGTTCAAAAATTTTATGAACATCTAACTAGAACACGAAACAATTTTTACCGACAATTTTCGATTTTATCTCTAAAAATGTTTATTTCTCTCCCAAATATCAAACATCAAACTCACATGTGATAATTGATATCTGTGTAATAATAAAACAGCAGCTCCTCAATACGTGCCAGCAAACCTGACACAATAGTATTTCAAAGTCCAGGAGAATATTCCGGTCATTATTTTTGTCAGCAAGGCATGACTTAACATTGAAAGGTGACTGGCATAGCAGAGGATAATACAAGGGTCTCTACAATAGCCCGCGCAAAATAAAAATTTCTGAGACACTTCGACCACCAAGTCGCCGAAAAATCAAACAGAAAATGACAAGTTCTTACAAGCTAAGGAACGAAAAAAATTAAAATAACACAACTTTTCTTTATAGGTTAATTTCTTACTATATCAGCTGATTGTATATTCTGACATTGGAAATCAACCAATGAAATTGCAGAGACAGAAAGAGTGAAACAGATTACAACACCCGATTCATACGGCGCATTCTGCCACGTCACATCAATTAAACAAATTAAATTCGGTTGTCGAATTTCTGCACTTATTCCAGGCGCACTCATCCATGCCATAACTTTTCCAGCTTAAATGCGATTGCAATGAAACTTTAGGAAAACATTTAGCTAACATTCACTTATAACATCATTAAATTTGATTTCACTGTAAGAAAATATCCCTTAATTTATTGGCGTTCTACTAGACCCACTTTTAATATATCAGCAAAAAATTTTGCTGATATATATTTGCCAAATTTCTGGTACAAGCTTATATTAACCAAATACATATAGCCAAGTTTCAGAAAAATCGTCAAAGCAGAAATCGAGAAATATCAAGGTCATCTAAATTCAACTTTAACATTCTTTAAATATTTTCTTTGGTTCTCACTCTTCTACAAAACAAGCTGGAAACCCAAACTTCTGCGAGAAGTATCTTCAATGCTTGCTTAACCAGTCTATGTTTGTAACACTTTCTGCAGACGCACATACACGGCAGTATTAACTCTGAATTCCCAGAAAAATCTGTGTTCCCAGAATAATCCAGAATAATGACATCATGCTGTATTCACATTCCCATGTTTTTTGAAATAACAACCAAAAATGGTTGCTGGTGGTGAAAAAAAGCTTTTACTGAAAAAGGAAAATAAAAAGCTTCAAAATATTTGTTAACAAGGAATATATTCTTATTCCAGAATAAGGCCAAAAGAACGCACCCTTAAAGTTTCTATTTCTCTGCTATCTTAAATCTACAAACAGTAAAATTAACAACTGCCTTAATACCATAAAACGTTCATCGTTAGCTATCAATCATACCATTGTGATTCCACATAATTGAAGAGCTTCTCTCAATGCCAGAGAAATGGAATAGGATCCTCTTTCTCTCCAAAACTGTTTGTTAATTTAAAGTCAGTAACACACCAACAAATTGAAGGCCTTGAAGCTGCTTGAGCCACATGCTGTTGAATAACTATCTGTGGAACATGAATTCAAGTAAATTCTAGTCAAAAACAATATTGCAAGGCCTAAAGAATATTTCTTTATATACTAGCAATCTATCAAGATCAAACTTGAGCTCTTAATCTGTTAACTATTTCTTAAGAATGTTAATTTAAGTCATCCTAGTTGATACCTAGACAATCTTTGCTTGGTTAGACTGACCTACCAGTTAGGTCTACAGTAAACCTTGACCTTGAGGCAAGAAAGATCGTCCAGGAAGTAGGCCGAATTAAAGTTTTAATTGACTAGGCAAGAGTAATAAATCTCAATATTTTCTGAGATCCAATTATTGGAAGACTGAGGACCCAGATTTTACTCCCTCTTTAGAGTTCCTAAAGACAGCAGTTCTACTGAGAGAAAGTACCACCATTGATGTTTCTCAAACAGTGCCACACTTAGGGTGATCATTCCCTGTTAAGAGTATGGCAGTGCAATTTTCCTTTCTCGTCAAAATAGTGATTATTTCTCTTAAATCAGAGTACGATAATTTCCGGTAAGAGTGCTGTAGCGCAATTTTCTTCTACCATTCTTTTACCCATTCTCACAAGAGATGCTGTTCTGATCATAGTAAAAACCTCGAGTACATGCCAAAAAATTATTGTAGGCATTACATATTATGGGGCTTTTGACAGTAAATAACCCCGTTAGCTAGGGGCATGCAATAGACCTTCTTGGGGTGTTGGGTGCCATCTTACCTGGTAGGGAACACCGACAGAATTACAGTGTTTGAAAGGGAACCACATGGGAAAAAACGTTTTAAAAAATTGAATTTTACACCGTTTGTGAATCACAACGATACGATATCTCTAGGTAGAATATACTTACCAAAGTTATAGGATTTTGGCTCAGAAGCCAGCATCCAGTTACGTTTTCGATTTTGCAGAATTCCCAGTAAAGTGTCTCTTCCAAATCCATTGCCAGAGTTTACTGTTTCAACTTTGCAAGACAGCTAGAGAAAGCCTGAAGAGTAACTAACAGTAGTTAACCACATTTTCCTGGTCATAGGACAGACAACAAGAACATCCTTACCATTAACTCTCTGAAATGCTGGCACAAATTTCGATTGAATCCTCTGGACTGGAGGGAAAGTTGCTGGGCCCAATTGTTCAAACAGATCTTTGCAACAAACTTGCAAGGGTTGGCCAAAGTAATCCTTATTGGGATGATTCTAATACCACATGAAATATGCTAATAAAAACGGTTTGTACACTCCGGCAACACAGACATTGTCTCAAATAAACTTAATGTAGTCTGCTCGTGGCTCCCACAAACTGGTATCAACAAGTCCGCCTGTTGAAACCCATGACGCTAAAATGTAGGAGGAACAAATGGACCTAGACGTCCATGAGCCATACTGTTCGCCACCAACTTCCACGGCAGAAAACCTTTCAAAACTTTTGGTTACAGTTTCCTCCTGCACAGCTACATTCAGCGTCTTGTACATTTCCGTGAGATAACTGACTCCAGGCTTGATGGTGGCAGGTAGTGGTAGACAGAAATTTCATTCCACAGGTGGGTACTTTCAACTGAGCCATAGCACAAGGAGGCAAGAGGATGGAACGACTGAACAGGTTTAAATTCTGTCTCTCCAAGCCTTCCCAACTGGTTTGTGCATTGAAAAAGGGGTCCAAAATCACTCTGAAAAGAATCTGGAAAAGCTACTTCTTGAACAGTTTGGTCACGAAGAAATTTTCTCATAAACTGGAGCTCATTCGACCAATTATTTCTCTGAAAACTTCCCATTAAGCCGTTGTACCGTGTAACGGAAAAAAGCCAGAAAGCATAAGTGGGACTAAAGTCTAGCACACTTTCACAAAGATGAGTATGCATGCACATGTTCAGTGTCACACTCTGCACCATAGAGCCTTTTGAACTTCACACAAAATGTCTTTAAAAGTGAGTCGACTTTATTACGTCACTGATGGTAACAAATGTTCTGCAAAGTAGCTTGCATGCAATAACAAAAGCCCTCCACACTTCTAAGTGTTCATCTGGAAGTTCTCCTTTCAATGCCTAAATTGACATTACCAGAGTCCAGGTCTTCCACTGGTCTGCAGTGAATCCTCCAAAGCTAATGGATATTTTGTTTGGCAACCTTCCAAGACTTAAGGGAAATCGGACATTGTCTACTTTATCTTGAATTTTCTTTAACTGACCATCATTTGGCAAGAAATTAGGACTGCTAAGCCAAATGTTTTGCATAATGTGCTTTGCACTACCCAAGAATAGATTATGCATGAGATCTACGATAGTGAATCTAACACAATCGAAGTAAGGGAGGTGCATCAGTTCAGTATAACAGGTGCCATGTTTGCTTTCTACCTCCTGTCTTTCTCTTACGGTTGACAGGTTCACGGTTTCCTGCACTTCCTGCGGTGTTCTTGATTACATCTACTTTTGCATTTATCGAAGCCGGAGTAATCCCTCTTCTCTCCAAAGGTACCATCGAAAACTTTCTTACACTTGCTGCAAGCTTTATGAGCTGCCATGCTGAGGAATTCACTCACCTGAATTAACAGATAGTGTCAGTTAATGGGAGGTTTAGCATCTAACAAGCAAGGGGAGGGAGGCGGCCTAATAACCAAAATGATGGCTTAGTAAAGAGACTGGCTCATTATAGTTTCCAGTATTTTGCAACCTTGATACTTTGATGAGTCGTAATACCACTGTAAATCAACTGTTGTTGTAAGTTGTGGCCATTTGCTTCACATAATTTGTAACCATAGCAAATGTATATCCATTAAAACACCCTTACTTTAGCTTACAGTGCCAAGAACTCAACTCAGTGTTTTTAATGGGTGATAGTTACAGCTTATCTTGTACCCTTTTGCCTAGCCATGGGAGACCTGGGTTCACCAATCATCAGATCATCAATCATCAATTGTCTCACAGCATTATTTTAACATTGTAGACCCAAAACAAACTGGCATCAAATGGACTTGGGTCTGCATTTTTTAAAGTAACTGGGTGACAATAGACATAAGAGAGAAGGGGAAAAAGTTATAATACCTACCTAGCTTCTGGTAGATCCAAGGCAATGCACAGAAGAGTGCCTTTAATAATTTTGTCACCAAAGTGCCAAATTGGTCCATAACTATAAAAGTTCGTCCACCATACGAGACAGATATGTGTTGATCGACTTAGAAGGTTCGTGTGGTCCCGGGATCACACCAACAAGGATGACACTTTCAACTTTGAAAGATTCATGTCTAGGAAGGTTCATTATCACAAGGTAAAGAACTCCAACACTGTATCTAGCAAGCGTAAAAGGTTGGAACTAGTCTACGTTTAACATCATTGGAAGAGACCTGTCTCCAGCAAGGAAAGGTTCTCCCCCAACAAACAAAATGTCGCGCCACACCTTTCCATCTAACACATATGCCAGAATGTTGGAAGATGAACAGAAATCGCATCCCACCTTCCACGAGTTGCATTTTAACCAAAAATCCAAAAAGGTGTTAGCATGTCTAAAATACGCTTGTAACTGTATACTTTATGTGGGTACAACTTAGTGTTACCATCTTTGAGTGTCACCTCCTTTAGAAGATAACCCCTGTTAAGTTCGCCACATGTTGCTTGGAACCTTCCTGTTTTGTGGTTTGGAAAAGGATGATGAGAACATTTCTTCTGGATTCGTCGGCTACCAAGGGTAGAGAAAAAGTGCGAGAAATTATACAAGGAGTGGCAGTTTGGGCAAACAACATACTTCATAAACCTTTCTAGGCCAAGTCCAAGTCTCCTGTGCTAAAAGTAAACTGAGGTCGGCAGGAACATGACAACACCACCAAACCAAGGAGCATAGTGTTGGCAAATGGTGAACAAAGTATTAAAAAAACCTGAGCATAAGCTCTAACGCATTATCTGATATCTGGAATCTGGAAGTATGCCAGCTCACCAGTATTCTTCTCTCCCGAATGAAAATTCCCGCCATTTTCAAATTCTCCCACAGTGCAATCTGTCAGAGCTGGATAAAATGTTTTATGCATGAACTCGAAAAGAATGTTTGGAAAAAGAAGTTTTAGCTCCCAATGTTATGATAAATACGAGTTAACGACACCAAAATCTTTTGTGAGGGACACATTGAGGCCAGATGAGTTGTGCAAGATTGTAATTTATGAATACAGGTGCACAAGAAAATAATTAAATTAGAACTGAAATAATCATCTCTGAAGTGTAACACTACATGATCTGAGGTGTGCATATCATTACCACAACATGTAATGAAATGTTTTTATCCAATGGAGGTAGAGGTTTTGAAAAAGTTGTCCTCTATGAAAACAAGTTTACAGTTAAGGACATCACATTAAAGTGTCCCTAAGGACATGTTTAAATTTCTGTTGCCTGACATATATATTTTACAATTTGTAGATTTCTTTAGTCATAAATAAAAAAAAATGCATAAAAATGTTCAATAGCCCTTTTTATAGTTCCCAGCACCATATTGGAATAGTAACCTCACAAACACGATAACAAGGCTGAGGTTGACTCGTGTTGTAACTCAAAGAGAGATTTCAGGGTGTAAGGTTGTTTTCAACGATTTTACTCGCAAATGGACGGCACTAACAGCACTCAGAGTAGCTCTGCTGCTTCTACTAAAAGAAAAGGGAAGTAGTGTGCTGCTTTTGGATGTTTGAATGCATTTTATGGAGCAGATGGCTCACCAAGACATTTTCATTTCTTCCATTTTCCGAGGGACGCCAAGCAAAGGAGTCGATGGTGCAACAGTATCAAATGGCAGCATGGAAAAGATGGCTTTTTGTAACAAATTCAAGAAGAAAAAAAGAAGTATTTTTATAAAAACCTCTTTTGCTATTTTGTGTCTAGGTGCTGAACCCTCACAATTTTCACGGACAGACGAAAATTATTAAATACAAATGCAGATGTTGAAACTGAGGATTTGTATAGTGAAACTGCTTCATTAGATGGTGATGCACAAGCTACACCAGACTCTACACCAGAAGCTATTAAAAACACTACCAGTTGACCCAGAAGTGGACATGGTTAAATCATTGCTTGAGAGGATTGCATTGTTAGAACAGCAAGTCTCCTCGTATGAGGAAAAAATTACCTGACTAGGAAAAGAAAATGCAGATTTGTTGGCACGTCAATTTTCTCCAGACAAGATAAAGGATGACAATGCAGCCATCATGTTTTACACTGGTTTTCCAAATTATGAGACTTAAATGAGCTTTCATCATTATGTAGAACCAAAACTTCAAAAAATGCAATATTAGAAAGGAGCAAAGCACTTGAAGGCAAATCAGTCTTACCAAGAAAAAGACATGAACAAACCTGGTCCTTCAAGGAAACTTTCACACCTTGATGAATTTCTTCTTCTTTTAATGAGACTGAAGGCAGGACTATTTGTCCAAGATCTTGAAGATAGATTTGGAATCAACATCAGCCTTGTGTCACACATTTGCATCACATGGATAAATTTGCTTTATTTAGAACTAAATGACATATTTCCTTTCCCATCTCAGGAACTTGTGCGCAAAAACATGCCTCAGGAGTTTGCTGAATACCCCACGACAAGAATTATTTGGGATTGTAGCAAAATATTTATTCAACAGCCATCTGCGATGCTTGTGCAATCTGAAACATGGTCAGAGTACAAACACCATAACACTTGAAAGTGTTAGTTGGAATTACCCCAAATGGTCAGGTATCTTACCTGTCACACTTGTGGGGTGGGAGGGTATCTGACAAGCAAATTACTCGGGAGAGTGGTGTTCTGGACTTGTTGGATGCAGGGGACAATGTAATGGTTGACCGAGGTTTTGACATTTCAAACATTGTGCCTGATGGTGTCACTGTTAACATGGCACCCTTTTTGGCTGGAAGGGACCAAATGACTGCGGCCAAGACAGAGGAAACCACGAGTATTGCTTCTGTCTGCATACACGTTGAACGTGCAATTGGGAGAATGAAAACATACCACATATTAGATGGCACACTTCCGAACACATTAAGCCCATATGCTATGCAGATAGTCACAGTTTGTGGTTTATTGACAAACTTCCTTCCTCCATTATTAAAACCTGCTGACCCTTAGGAATTTTCTTTTTGCACTGTAGATGAAAATATTTGATCATGATACTGGGAAAATTTATCTTTCATTTTTATTTTTTAACCATATGCTATAATTTGTCACCAAAGTAAAACTATTGTTCTTTTTGGCATGCAACATGTTCTGGATTGAAATAGCACAGTTTTACAAGATCACTACAATTTGGCCCATTTATGATTGCATTTGTTAGTGGATAAGAGTTCATAGATTTCTTGTTTGAATGATGGGTGTTCTAAAGTTACCCAAGATCAATCTCAAAATAATAAGTAATTGAAGGCTGTATGCAAGAACGTCCCCTAGATTTTTCGGCCATTTTTGAAAGTGCTTAAAACTAGCTGAATTTTGGCATGTGGGATTCGTTTCACCTGAGAAACATTGCTCTGAAGTTTTTTTCGCTGGGTTGCTTTTCGTTCTCAAGAAATAACGTATGCAAAAAAGGCACACAGGTTGAAGAAACCGAGTGGTTTATTGCATATGCAATATCTCGAGAACGAAGCAAACTTTAGTGCGAAAACTACGGGATATTGCTTAACATACCTGAACGAAACTGCATGCGAAATTTGGAGCGTTTTCGACAAAGTTCACTTTTGATTAAAATACCTGACGCCCTTTTCTCATTGAGTCCTTCAAATAAACGAAGCCGGGCCTTTGTTATGATAAACAGAGCTGATCCTTTGTTATAATAGCCAAGCCAAGCCTTTGTTATAAGTTGAAGTCTCGCCTCAGTTCATTATAACAAAGGATCGGCCCGCCGCGACCGCAAGGACTTTGATTTTACTTAGAAACCAGCAAAATGTCAATTTCACGCAACTTATATAAGCTCAAATTTGTTGATTTCAGGTGAAAAGTGCTTAAAATGTTGACTCATGTTAACGCGCGACGGCAAGGATGTTGATTTCTCTTAGAAAGCAGCAAAATGTCAATTTTACGCAACAGAAAAGCTCAAAAATGTCGATTTTAGGTCAAAAAAGGTTTAAATGCTGATTTCATGTTAACCCGTGACAGTAGGGATGTTGATTTCACTTAGAAAACAGCAAAATGTTAATTTCACGCAGCGTATAAGCTCAAAAGTGTTGATTTCAGGTCTAAATAGGTAAAAATGCTGATTTCACATTAACGCATGACGGCAAGGATGTTGATTTCACTTAGAAAACAGCAAAATGTTAATTTCACACAACTTATAAGCTAAAAATTGTTGATCTCAGGTCTAAATAGGTAAAAATGCTGATTTCACGTTAACGCGTGATGGCCAGGATGTTGATTTCACTTAGAAAACAGCAAAATGTTAATTTCACGCAACTTATAAGCTAAAAATTGTTAATTTCAGGTCTAAATAGGTAAAAATGTTGATTTCACGTAACGTGTGACAGAAAGGATGTTGATTTCACTTAGAAAACAGCAAAATGTTAATTTCACGCAACGTATAAGCTCAAAAATGTTGATTTCAGGTTTAAATAGGTAAAATATGGCGGCCGGTAAATAGTGTTAACATCTGGAACTTACTTTGGTTATCTGGGACAAGGATTATCTGCACTGAACAAATAAACATCAAATAAGCACTTTTCCAAATACAGCAACGTCTTAAATGGCTAAAAATCACGAGATAAGTACATATTTTTCGACAAACGCGATCGTAGCTTTATGTCACGCACCGCCTAACAGATTAACAAATTAACCCTTCTGCGCAATGTACGGGTCTCCATACATCTGCATGTCCGCTGATCCCAGAAGTTCAAAACACTACAAATCATGCCGATATGAAATAAAATCAACGCAACCTGGATCACAGATCTATGTTACAATCGATCACTACTTGTTGGCCATTATTATCTTTAAATGAAAAAAAGCCAAAACAATCTAGTTACCAGTTTGAGAAACGCGAGCAGAGCGTGATCGCAATGCATGCTGGGAAGGGTCTTTACACCTTGTGCGTGGGAAAACATGGCGGTCGATACAAGACAAATTTTATAAGTCAAAAACCAGTTCTCGCTTTCCAAACTTTGACACTAGCCATGCTTGGCAAATGAGCCACAACTCACAAGAGGGTATTTTTCTTGGGCAAGAACTGCTGTTGGACTTTGCTGCCTGGCTCGATCTGACTTCGAACGCCAATAACACGATTACAGTATATCAGCTACCTTTGAAGTTTCAGAACACATTTTGATTCTTTAAAACGTGCTGATGACTTATGGGTAATTATCGAGGCTTTATGATGCCTCTCAACCACCAGGCAGGCACACAAGGTACTTTCACACAATGCTTAAGATATTAGTTGACAGAGCTCTAATGCGGCACATCTCTTTTTTGTTCAATGGTATTTCATTTGCCGCTTGATTGATTCACGTGTTGTGTTTACGTCACAATAACTGATGTAAACAATCTGTTCCCAGATTTCCGTTCTATATACTATTTTCCTTTGACTTTAAGACAGCTAAGATTCAGTGGAATACACTATAAACAGTCTGCCTGTTTGCTGTTCAACAAACTAATAAGGTTTCTTTTGTTTTTTGTTCAACAAAAGATCTCCAAAAGATGCTGCTTGGAAAACTGAGCTTTTTGCATACGTTCTTTCTCGAGAACGAAGAGCGCCCCAGCCAAAAAAAATTCAGAGCAATGTTTCTCCGGTAAAACGAAGCCTACATGCCAAAATTCAGCTATTTTTGAACACTTTCAAAATGGCCAAAAAATCTAGGGCACATTCTTGCACGCAGCCTTTCAATTTTGTTAACATTAATTATTTAGGATTTCATCTTCCTTAAGCTTAGTAGTTTAATTCTGAAAAAAATCTAGTTTTCGGAGTATCACTTGTGTATTGAAACTGAAAAAAGGTGATTGGTAATTCTTGTGGAATAAGGCCCACTGGATTTGAGAGAACACAAATAATTAATTTTTTTTCCTCTATCGACTTGTGATTCTGGTTCTCTAAAACATTGCACTTGTGTTACAATAGAGAACCATGAAAAGTGTTTTCTAGTTTGTAATACCAAATTTACATAACTAATTTATTTATTGAGTTCTTTCCTACTCCTACCAAAAGCAGCGTCTGTATTTATTTAATTGCAAATGTTTGCCAAAGTTAATCATGTGGTCAATCTAAAAGGAAAAAACAGATTGCAAGCATCTTTATTGACGAAAAAGGCTTCCATTCGCTTATTTTTGTTCTTGATGAAGGGAGCTTTCCAAGTTCCATGTTGGTTTCACAAATGATGAATTTCTCAAAATGTACCTCACGTTTATTGCTCTCAGCAGGGTACTTTTTTCGGGCCGTGGAAGAGACTTTCTCACAACATAATATGGAGTATGGGCTTTCAGAAAATTTTAGCTTCAAATTCAATGTACCAGTGGGCTTTTGATGGTAGTGAAATTAGCTAAAATTAGCCCTTTCGCTCACAAGCTTCGATGAAGGTACTTGTATCAGCCTAAAATATTATAACACTTGGAGCTGAACAACTCACTATAGAGGTTATTTGGGCAAGATATGAAGAAATCCAAAATTTTGCAACTGTCATCTCATTTTCAGTATTTACAGGAATTGACTCTTAATTCTGTACCATACACTGTATTTACTCAAACAAACACTGTCTACAAATGAACTACACTTTTGGGATGAAAAAGTTAATATGCACTGCCCTTGAATAAGCACTGCGGTACTGATTGTGCACATATTTGAGGAATTCCCTACAAAGTAACTTAAAACAGCATCAGAAAAATCTTCATCGAAAGGAATGTTGTAGAAGGGAGAGTGAGATCGAAGTTAAGTGAAGACACCACTGGTAGGTAAAAAGGTAAAGTTTGCATTAGAGCCAAGCAGCCCATCAGTCTGGTGTTTATCCCAGTTTCCTTAGTATGAAGTGACTAGGAGTATTTCTACTCCCCCCCTGGATGGGATGCTAGTCCATTGCAGGATTACCCCCAGCAGTAAATTCATTGGTACCCATTTATATACCTAGGTGGAGATAGGCTTTAAGAGAGTAAAGTGTCTTGCCCAAGAACACAATGCAGTGCCCCAGTCAAGGCTTGAACCTGGACCGCTTGATCCAGAGTCCAGCACACTAGCCATTTAGCCACCATGCCTTCCACAACACCACTAGTACTGGTAATTAAACAATTGAAAAGTGTCAGAAAAGACAAATGCTGACAATCACAAGACACTTTGTTACAAACTAAAATTTTCTTACAGATAGAATACACCATTATATTAAAAGAAAAGATTTCTTTGTGGCATCCAATTCATTTTGTAATCAGTGCAGCCCTCAAATAAGATGCTGTAGTCGAATAAGTGCTGCACTTCAGGTTTAAACAATTTAAATAAGCACAGTGGTTTATTCGTGTAAATATGGCAATCAACTTCACTGAGAATTTTTAGGAATAAACTCACCTTTTGTATATTCCATTGGTAAATAGAGATCTCTTCATCGAGTTGTGGCTGACCTTGACAAGCCATGGGACCTCAAGTAGTGAAAACTACACGTACTACCACCAATTTGCCTTTTCTAAAGATGAATGACATTTTATTAATAAGTCATTAACAAACAAAATAATCTGTATTTCAGGTATGCATATACATACACAATTTACTTGTATGTCAAAATAACATTTTTAGACAGAAGTTTTCCAATGAACACAGTTGATCGAAGGAGCTACAGAAAGTCCCTGGTTCATCAATGTTCAAGCTGTTAATTAACATCAGCAATCAGTAGTATGAAACATAAGGCAAATTGTTACTGCTGCATGGATGGGGTGCAGTAGTACATCACAGGATACCCCAAATATTTTGTTAGCATGCCCTAGCAATTTGATGGTACCCAGTGAGTGGGTGGATTGAGGAAATGTCCCTGGGCAGGGCTCCAACCAGACCAGTCAATCCAGTCCAGGTCACAAGACCACCACCTCTTCCCATCCCCAGACAAATTAACTGTTTTACATGTATGGGTTATTGACCAAGTGTGAGGTCAAGATGGCTGGATATTGGCCAAGTTCTTTTTTTGCGTGTTTATGGACCAAGACGGAGTCGAGGTCCATAAACTTGTGAAAAAAAGAATGAGGCCAATATCAAGCCATCTTGACCGAACAAGCTTGGTCAATAGACCTCTTTAGACTGTTACGTCATAGGGTGAACACGTGACTTACATTGGGTAAACAAACATTCGTGTTTGCAAAGGTATTGCAGCGAGAGACCGCAGAGTTAGGATACGTTCTCTTCTTTCGACGTAATTTCGCTTGTTTTCGTTCAAAATGGTGCACTACTGTTGTGCTTATGATTGCTGCAACAACTCAACTATGGAAGAGCTATCTTGGCATGGATTCCCAGAGGACAAGAAACTCCTCAAGGTGAACACGTGTAACCTGATCGCTCGATCGCGTAAATTTGTGTTACATGTGGACCTGTAATTTAATCTGTTTACCTTGTGGGTTTGGATCTCTAGGATAAAAAGGGACGTGAAGAAAGATTTTGCGGTCACGAAATATTCAAAACTTTGTTCAGATCACTTCCGAGAGGAAGATTTCGTAAACCCTCGCGCTAATAAAAGGTATCTGAGAGCTGGCGCTTGTCCATCAATTTTTAGCTGGACTAAACAAACACCGGAGCGATCATTACCAGAAAAATGAAGAAAGATCAAGGAGGTGAATCTTTTGCTAGAATTGGAATTAATGGAAACGGCATCCGAGGGTGAAGGAGGATACGACGAAACTGGTAGGGAGAACTTTGTTTCGCATTCCATTCAATCAAACATTGAGATACCTTGCGAGCATAGGTTCTCGGTGAGTGTTTTGAAAGATCTAGTGCACAGAAGAGATAATGAAAAGAAATATTTTAGCCATTTAACTGGGTTTTCCAGTTATGAAAAGTTTTGAAGGGTACTTGAGTTTGTTCTCCCTGGTGGTCATCGAAAGAGCATCACATACTGGAACACGAAGGTGAGCAAAGAGCGCAAAATTGGTACGTCGTTGTTATTCGACTCTGATCAAGAATCACAAAGTGATGAGGATGGGAGCTCGGAACCAGAAGCTGATTCTGGTTCCTCAAGAGATCATGTTCTATCTGTGGAAGACAAGTTTTTACTAGTTATGATGAAGCTTCGTTTAGGCCTAACCAATCTTGACTTAGCAATGAGATTTAATGTCGCAGAAGCAACAATATCAAATACATTTATTACATGGTTAAATCTGTTGTTTATACAACTTGGCACCCTGAAGATCTGGCCTCACAGGAACGTCATCCTAGAAAACATGCCCAAAAAGTTCAAGGAAGATTATCCCAATAACATTATTATAATTGACTGCACTGAATTAAAAATTGAGTGTCCATCATCCCTTGTTATTCAGTCCCAGAGTTATTCAAACTATAAATCTACAAATACATTGAAATCCCTGGTAGGAGTCGAGTCCATGGGAGGCTTTATGTTTGTCTCAGCTATACAGAGGGTCCATATCCAACAAATGGATAGTTTTTAGGAGCGGATTTCTCGATTTACTGTCAAGAAAAAAGGAAGTATCAGAAATCTTGGAAGGTGACAGCATAATGGCTGACAAGGGGTTGACCTAGGAGGAGACTTACAGAAAATCGGACTTCAACTTAACATTCCTCCATTTTTAAAAGAAAAACCTGAATTTAATGAAAATGATAGTGTGATCATGCGGGTGAGTATAGCTCTGAAAAGAACTGTTGTTGGTGACTGACGTTTCGACAACCTGAGCGGAAGTCATCTTCAGAGTCAAGTGAATAGTGTTTGTCAGTCGATGATCTTATAAGTCTGGTCCATTGAACGTGATTGGTCAGTATAGCCATGATGGTATTGGCTGAAAGACTTGTGTAAAGTTTGTCATCAGTCATTGGTGGGTTTCAATCCGTCTATTGTTAGTCAAGTAGGTCGGTTTTGGTCTGTGTATTGTTAAGTCGGTCTGTTAGAAGTCTGTTTGTCGGTTTCGTTTCTGTCATGGATAAGTTGTTTGTAAGGCGCCAGTAGTTGTTGACATCTGTTAAGAGGCATTTGTTCTAGGTTAGTGTACCAGCTTTCCAGAGTCAGTCGTTGAAAATAGTTTGTACAGTAGGTTAAGCACTGAGCAGAGTCCCAGTCAATGTTGTGGTTTGTCAGTTGATGATGTACAGCAATGTGATTGTTGGCATCACCATTTCTCGTGGCTCATTTGTGTTCAGTCAGTCTCGTGTTAAGGTTTCTGCCAGTCTCACCAAAGGCGTAACCAAAGCGGTATCATTTGTCAGCAAGTTGCAAGGACGTGTTCCTCCACGTGTTGCATCACGTGGAGGAACGCGCCCTTGCAACTTGCCAACAAACGATACCGCTTTGGTTACGCTACGTTGACGACACCTTTACCACCGTTCACAAAGACGAAATTGACGATTTTCATGACCACCTAAACAAACAGAACGCCGACATCCAGTTTACTAAAGAGATCGAAGAAAATGGAAAATTTCCTTTTCTAGACTGTTTGGTAAGCTGCAACAACAACGAACTACGAACGACAGTGTACAGAAAACCGACGCATACCGACAGATTACTCGACGAATCATCCTACAACCCGACTTCACACAAAGCCACGACTATAAAGACTTTGACGAGACGAGTGCAACTAGTTTGTGACACACCGGACAGCTTACGTGACGAAAACAGATACCTTGAACGTGTTTTTCACAAAAACAACTACAACGCTGACTTTATTAGACGAAACATTTACCGACCTACTGAAGCTGACGCTACGAACAGGAACCCTACGCCTGTTACTACAGTGACTATACCTTACATTAAGGGCACTTCTGAGACCATCTCGTGGATCCTACAGCCCTACAATATTCGTGTAGCCCACAAACCTACAACTACGTTACGACACTTACTGACCAACGTGAAAGACAGAGACGAACCTAATGACAGACAGGGAGCAGTTTACAAGATCAAATGCTCCGACTGCCAGGCTTCCTACATTGGTGAGACTGGCAGAAACCTTAACACGAGACTGACTGAACACAAATGAGCCACGAGAAATGGTGATGCTAACAATCACATTGCTGTACATCATCAACTGACAAACCACAACATTGACTGGGACTCTGCTCAGTGCTTAACCTACAGTACAAACTATTTTCAACGACTGACTCTGGAAAGCTGGTACACTAACCTAGAACAAATGCCTCTTAACAGATGTCAACAACTACGGGTGCCTTACAAACGACTTATCCACGACAGAAATGAAACCGACAAACGGACTTCTAACAGACCGACTTAACAATACACAGACCAAAACCGACCTACTTGACTAACAATAGACGGATCGAAACCCACCAATGACTGATGACAAACTTTACACGAGTCTTTCAGCCAATACCATCATGGCTATACTGACCAATCACGTTCAATGGACCAGACTTACAAGATCATCGACTGACAAACACTATTCACTTGACTCTGAAGATGACTTCCGCTCAGGTTGTCGAAACGTCAGTCACCAACAACAGTTCTTTTCAGAACTACACTCACCCGGACGATCACACTATATGAACTACTGATACTCCTGGGTTCAAACCATTTACTGTGTTAATGAAAATGAAGTCATAAGAACACAAACAATAGCTAAACACAGGATTCATGTTGAAAGAGCCATTGGGAAGGTCAGGCGTTTTCTTATTTTCAACAGTAGACTCCCAATCAGCTCACTGGGAACCATAAATCAACTTTCAACAGTGTGCTGTTTGCTCTCAAACTTTATGGATCCTATTTTAGCTGAGGAAGTCAAAGACTAACTTAAAAATCAAGATCTACTTGCAAAACAAAACAGTGACGGAAACGTGAGATACATTAAATACCCTGTACCTAATGCTACCAGGGAAAGTTAAGTAATGCACTTGTTTGTAACAATAACAAATACACTTGTTTTCCTTGCTTTAATGTTGATGCAGTATTAACAGTTACTACTCTCAATGGGATACACTGTAGGTGTGGCAAAGTGACTGTTCACATGGATTAACAGATGTTGCCCTCTCTTTGCTCAAGAATGGAATGCAATGCTTAAAATAAAACATGGTTAATTTAGGTAACAGTGTATTGTTCCAGTAGGTAGGATCAAAGTTAATACATTGTACAAAAAGACTACGTGATCCTGATAGATATATTACAAAGTCACACCAAGGTAAGCCACTAAGGGCAAGTTGTCCCAGGATTTGTGCATAATAACCCTGTTTATCATCAGTTCTAAGCTTTGGGACTCCATCAACCATACTGCAGGGGAAGTTTCTATCCTCGCATGCTGCTTCCATGGTGTGATTCCTCCAAGTGTAGGGACACTTGATTTCTAGTAATCCAAAGGGACGGTCAGAAGTTGGGTCAAACACCTTACCATCTGGGGTAGCACCAAGGTAGGGGTGGGTGGGGTTAACAACAAGACCACTGTCATATACTGTAAAGTTCTTATCCAAGTGTTTCTGCATTTTTCTTGCAAGTGAGATCTAACTACTTTTTCATTTTCTTTTCCATGACAAATTGATGCTACATTTGAAAGATCCTTAGCTTCAAAACTACTTTTAAGAAATGGCTCTGTAGGGTCTTTTTTTCTATGAAGTACTTTCCCAAAATTTGAAGCTGTTAGTCGAAGTTTACGTTCTTCAAACCATGTGGGCTCCTGAGCTTGACTAACAGTGTTGATCTGGAGGTCCCAAGCTCGTTCAATGTTTATGCTAATGCTTTACAAAATTGGATCTGACATTGTATGTGTAAAGCTACTGGGAGGAATAAATGGCTGACTGCATGCACTAGAAATTGGAATCTTGGGAAAAACCAAAACCCCCTGTGGTTGCTGATCCCTTGGAAGTGTTACACAATTGTTTGGTTTATAAAAAGCAAAGGTTGTATTGGTTTCCTTTAAATCAGTCAGTTGATACCCTAAAGTTGAACCAAGAGGGACATTCCCCAAAACAGTATGTGTAGCTGTTGAACATTCCTGATCACTGATCAGGTATGAAAAAGGGGAATGTTTTTCTTTGTTTGAAAGATAATGACACATTTCCATGACATCTTGCTGCTTCCACCCATTTAACTTGAGATGTTTACCCCTTGCATCATAAAGTTTACAAGTTACTGGAGCCAGTTTTCGCTTGCCACCTTGGTCAGATGAGGCTTTGACAAAGGTACATTTCATTACTGGTTCTGGTTCAATACTGGCACCTCATGGCTTGTGCCACTGCTGTGGCACACTTGTACAAGTTTGATGTGCTGGGGTCCCTGTGATCCCCAACATACTCCAATGATTTAGCAGGTACAACAAGGCAAAAATATGGTTACAGTGGCCTCCAACCCTGCAATTAAGTTATTTGTATTTTGTCACATTGCAACTCATCAATACAATACATTTACATACACATGGAAATATGACTAAAATTTAACTCTGTATTAGTAATTGCACACTGTAAACAATGCAAAAAGATTGATTTCCATACATTACTGAAACGTGATTGTATATGTTGCAGGTTAAATTGGTTATCGGGTTACATCTGTTTCCAACCTAAGCTGATTTGTTTCAACCTGAACATAATTTACAAACAATTTATTGGACTTCAAAATAATTCAGATTATTGCTAAAATTGCTATCTACAGGTTAAAGCAGATTAATGTAGGCTGGAAACAGATTTTACCAAAAAAAACATTTCACCTGCTAACATGCACACTGACCATTGGATTTAATGAAAGCATAATTAGAGCTTTCAAAATTGGGATAAAATTTAATGAAAATTTTACTGCGTCCAAAACAAAACACAAATCTTTGTATTTTTGATAACAAAAATTACGGCAGGTTCAAAAAGCCCAGTTAACTATCGTCGGTTTTAAATCGACAAAACACTTTTCGGCTTATTATTCGATGTGTGCGTGCGACCTGTAATCCTCACCTGTGGAATGTGACCTAAAGTCACAGCCTACACCAGCATGATAATTATATTGTGATTGTGGTGGAACTTTGAGTTATATTTACCCCGCTTTGCATGAGCATTCTGCTTTTTCCACATTTCCTTTATCTTCTCTGTCTGCAGCAATCTTCAATTTTACAGTATGAGGAGCTTTGCTCTTCTGGCTTTCGAAACAACGGCCTTTGACATAACAAGTCCTCGATCTACTGTCTTCTTCTTTCACAAATACATCATGAATGTAATTTTCTGTAAAGAATTTATAACCTTTTTCTCCAATTTCTTTTTTTCCACATCCTTTTAGATGATTTACTATTGTAATTGCGGACACTTTAGCAAGATTTTGCAACGATTTTGTCCACGCTACAACAGAAAATTCATTAGTGCCCACCATCTTGAATGTCTTGTTTACCCAATGTAGACCACGTGACTGCGAAGCTAAAGAGGTCTATAAAGGATTTATTGTGTGGCTTTCACAGAAATTTTTCTTCAGCTCATGCAAAATAGGCCTTCTCACAGGACAACAAATGTAGGGGCATTGTTAAGGACTTAATGGAGCCAAAAAATTTTCAATAAAGAGAATATCAGATTACCTGAGAAAATTTGTGGCGCCAATCTTGTTAGAGATGAATGAACACGTTTTCTCATACTGATGAAGTGGCGCTACCTAGATCAACAGTTAGATAAGAAAGCTACAACAAACTGCTGAGTGCCCATGCAATCAATCAATGAAGCGAGGAGTCGTATAAATGGGAATTATTACCACTGAATATTGACAAATCATCAGTTTAAAGCGTTGTTTGCTCAGCAATGAAAACTTCATCTTGGTTTACATACCATTTATCTCAAAAGAATCAAATTCTTGTACGCTTGTTTGCTTGCCCGTAGGGAGATACTTTTCTCTGATGATTTGTTGACCCACTGTTTTCGTCTGTCAGCCTCGTTCTTCATGAAATACTTCACAGCCGTCCATGAGCCACTGCTAAACACCCTTTGGCTCCTTTGGATGCATTCCTCACATGGCCCTTTTCCAGGCTCAACACCTGAAGTTATTAGATGCCCTAGATGACTCAGGACCGCTCTCTTCTCTTCATTTGTCCATGAACGACTGCTTTGCGCGCCTTGTCATTTTCTCTCGCTAGAGATTCTTCACGGGACAACTCCGAACTTATTATATCATCTTCTGCGGTCTGAAATCGGCAGCACAAAACTAATGATTTTATTTTTCTTCGGTGGTCACCAGTGGGGGAATGGCCAAGTGACCTGGTTGCGGACTGCTCAATACGTAAAATTCAAATTGGACGTAGAATGTTGCATGGCAATGAGATTATTGTTAACTATCTTTAATAAACCACATGTCTAAACTTGATTTATTTCGAGAGATTTTGAGATTTATGGAAACAATTCATGTACAGTGGAACCCCGCCTCAGGTGAGGTCACCTTGTTATTACGGCCACTATTTTTGCCCCAGCAAAACGCCCAGACAATATATAAGAAAACCCCCGTTAACGTGGCCATCTACAGGGACGTGCTAATAGGAACTTTGCTTTAAATTAAAATTGACAACTTTGTTTCATTTTCAATAGGAGCGTATTGAAAGGAACGTTTCTTCAAATTTAAAAAACTCGACCAACACAGTGAAATAATGGTTACAGCAGACTAACCGTAGCAGTGTATCATGAAGTTGGCTTAAACAGGTTACAGTATCTGACGAGCTTTCCTGCTGACCGCTAACAACACGATCTAAGAAGGAAGAGCCCACCCATGCAGCAGCAGCATAGATTTAAACAGGAACGAAGAACTTGTGAAGTTTGATGTTAAAAAAACTGTTTTTACGAATTTACGTCTTTTGTTTTGTTAAGAGCTCAATCGTATCTACTTCATATAACATTTTTTGCTGCCCGAAAGTAATGAGCCCTAAAGGCCGCTAATTCCGAAAGTAATGAGGGTTGTTACTTTCGAAAGTCTATGTTAAGACGTAACTCAATTTAATTATATCAGTCATGAAAGTTAATACGGCCAAATTTTCATGGCCCATTGGTGACTGGATTCCACTGTAATTCCCTTAATTTTTTGTCATTTCTAATTATATTTGATGTATTTGAATTGTTTCCTTGTAAATAGTGAGGGCTTAATACCGGTCAAAACAACAGAAACAGCTCTGTGGGGCCGCTTAAAATGGAAGTCGACTTCACAGTTATCAAGGGAAGCAATTTCTGAGTTTCAATAAAGTTTATCTATGTATGTTAGTACAAGTGACTGCCTAATAGAGGGTGACCTCTTACTACAGGTTTGACTGTATGCCTTTTTGTGTCCAAGTGGACGTTGTCATTTTGGTATAATCTTATCATCATTTTAATGACAATTCGGCAACATCATTGTCGATTTGTCCAGAAAGAAAATTGATCTTTGATTTGTAATTAACCACCCATACCAAGTCTGCTAGTATGAGAGGGTTTAAATTCCACATGATGTTTATCATTAAAACCCAACCTTAAGACTTTTTACTGATATCATACTTTTCCGATTTCATCAGCTACGTTCGACGGGAAATCGACGTGAACTCTACAAGTTCAACAAATCGACTTGCTGTTTCCTTTGTTTCCAATCAAATTTTGTTTTGTTTGATGCAAAATTCACATTTCTGTTCAACTGATTTTAGTTCTGATGAACGTGTCAGATTTTTCTCCTTATAAATATCTTCTTGTAGGGGAAGCCTTGAGACGGAGATTTGTCATTCTTGTATCAATCTTCGACTGCATGTTTTTTTTCATGCTATTGAAGAATTGTTTCTCGAGCGCTTCAAATCTATACCAGGTGAAGTGACTTCTATTTGCTCGCCCCAATCCACCATTCCTAGAAAAAAAAGGCGGCAATCATGAATTCTAAGAGCGCAGGAACAAGGAGAGAAATGCAAGATGCTAAATTTTGTCATTCATTAAGTGTTCAAATACTTTCAAAATCAAGAACTCAATTTTTAATTTGACTTGCGTTTAATGTCTTTTGAGAATACTGGGCCGACAAGCAAAAGAAAATTCGCCCTTGGGCTAGAAAACTGAGGCTTACTTCTAGGGAAATTTGAAACCTTTTTGTTGTAAATGAGAAAAGACGATTGCCTGCAGAAATACTAGGCTTTAATCACCAAATCTCTGTCCTTACAAAACATGGCGGCCAACTGTAACCACGAGGCAACCACAAGCATTGCAGGCTTGCACAAGAAAGCTGAACATACTACATGTATGACACAATGAATTATAATGTAACGCAAAAACTCGCAGTGTTCAAGTCACGCAAAACTCGCAGTGTTCAAGTGTCTAGAGGGCCTTCAAGAGGGCCTTTTGCAATGTCATTTACACCACATTCACCCTGTCCTTTAAAGATTAAGTCTAACTACAGGACAACGAACTCATTGGGAGCGATGTACAGGTTCTGAATTCAGTACTGGTGTAAGTTCAGGTTCAAGTTCAGGTTCGGGCACAGACGATGGTTCTGCATCAGGCGTAACACTCACATGTGTGTCAAGGGGCAAGTTCTCTGCTTCCTCTGGAATACATTCTGGTGCTGGCTGGGCCTCGACAACTTCCATGTGGCCCTTGGGTGCAAGGTGCTTTGTGGCCACTGTTGTCTCCCTACCGTCAGGATAGCGCACATGCGCATAGTGAGGGTTTGCCTGGAGTAGTTCCACTTCATCGACCAAAGGGTCCATCTTACTTGTGCGTACCTGGCGTTTAATGTACACTGGGCCAGGTGTAGCTAGCCAGGTGGGAATGGAGGCGCCAGCTGACGATCGGCGTGAGAAACCAAAGAATCGCTCATGTGGAGTTTCATTGGTGGCAGTACACAAAAGAGAACGAACAGAGTGTAGCACATCGGGGAGGACATCCTGCCAGTTCTTGAATGGTAGGTTCTTGGATTTCAAACTCATAGTAACTGCTTTCCATATCACACCATTGCATCTCTCTGCTTGCCCATTTCCTTCTGGATTGTAACTGGTAGTTCGGCTTGAAGCTACTCCTTTTGAAGACAGGAATTCCCGTAACTCTCTGCTCATGAATGAAGCTCCGCGGTCTGAATGGACATATGCTGGCATTCCAACAAGTGAGAACAGCGATCTAAGGCACTTAATGACTGTGTTCGTGGATACATCAGGACATGGGAAAACAAATGGGAACCGGGAATACTCATCAACAACCATAAGGAAGTACTTGTTTCCGTTATTTGTCGGAAGAGGGCCTTTAAAGTCGATGTTGATCCTCTCAAATGGCCGAGTGGCTTTGATAAGGGGAACCTTCTCTGGGCGATGGTACTGAGGTTTACATTCACAACAAATAGGGCACCGGCTTGTCATCTTCTTAATCTCATCGAGGGAATAAGGTAAGTTCTTGGTTCGCGCAAAGTGGTTTAGCCTGGTGATGCCTGGATGGCAGAGTGCTTCGTGAAGCTTAAAGAGGGAATCTTCAGTGGCCATGGCACACGTAGTCCTGGACAGTGTGTCAGCTGGGACATTATCTCTGCCGGGGCGATAGACGATATCAAAACTGAAGCAGGAGAGTTTGAGTCTCCAACGCAGGAACTTCTCTTTCTTTATCTTTCCGCTGTGCTGCTTGTCAAACATGTAGGACACCGATTTCTGGTCAGTTTTCAGGATGAAGTGTCTTCCAGTAAGGAAGTGTCTCCAATGCCTCACCGCTTCTATTATGGCCTGGGCTTCCTTCTCTATGGATGCATGCTTCAGTTCACTGCCTTGGAGAGTTCGCGAGAAGAAGGCGACAGGTTTTCCATTCTGGTTGAGAGTGGCTGCTAGCGCTACTTCGGACGCATCAGTTTCGACTTCAAAGGGAATGGTCTCATCAATAGCGGTGACAACAGCTTCTTCTATCGTCTTCTTGAGACTTTCAAATGCTTCAACAGCTGGCGGAGGCAGAGGGAACAACCTGCAAGAAGCAATTGGCTTGATTCGATCCAAGAACCTTGGGATCCATTGTGAATAATAGGAGAATAACCCGAGACACCTGCTCATGGACTTTGAGTCATGTGGAATGGGGAGTTCACACAGGGGCCATAGACGATCAGGATCCGGCCGTATGGTACCCTCCTCGGTGATGTATCCGAAGACGGGGAGACGCCGGGTTGAGAAGATACACTTTTCAGTGTTATAACAGAGGTTCTTGCATTTGGCAGCTTCAAGAAAATGTTCCATGTTAGTGTCATGGTCCTCTTGGTCCTTGCCGCAAATAGTAACATTGTCAAGGTAAGGGAAGCTGGCCTCAAGATCATTCTCATCTACAAACTTCATCATCTCTCTCTGAAAACAGGCTACTCCATTGGTGACCCCAAAAGGCAGGCGAGTGAACTGATAGAGATTTCCTTGAGTTTCAAAGGCTGTGTAAGGCTTGTCTTCCTTCTTAAGCGGTACTTGGTGGTACGCACTACGTAGGTCGATTGTGCTAAATACTCTGTACTGGGCCATCTTGTTGACCATGTCGCTTATTCTGGGCAATGGGAAAGCATCTAGAAGTGTGAACCTGTTAATTGTTTGCGAGTAGTCGATCGCTAGCCTCTTCCTGTGATTCTCGTCTTTAGTCACTACGACTTGTGCCCGCCATGGTGAAAGGCTTGGTTCAACAATGCCTTCTTTGAGTAATCTTTTCACTTCCTCGTCAATAAAAGCGGAATCCTCTTGGCTGTATCTTCGAGACTTTGAGGCAATTGGATGGCAGTCTGCAGTCAGATTCGCAAATGGCTCAGGTGGGTCTATATTCAGTTTACTAAAACCACAGGCGGCCAAAGGTGGTTCAGAGCCCCCGTAATGGAAAGTGATGCTTGAATGCTGGGATTGGAAATCAAGACCAAGGATTAGGTCATCACAAAGTCCAGGCAAGACGGACAGTTTGTAATCTGCATATTTACGTCCTTGGTAGGAGAGATCAGCGACACAGGTACCGGTGATACTAACTGTACGAGATGCTGATGTAGCCATGGATACTGTACCAGATGAAGGCTGAACAGTAAGAGCTACCCTCTCTACCAACCTTGGATGAATAAAGCTTTCAGTTCTACCACTATCAAAGAGGGCTTTGACCTCCAGTCCTTGGATGATTACAGTTCCTGAAGACTTTGAAAGGGATTCAGGGGCACCAACTGTGGCAAGTGTAGGAGACGAGGCTGCAGCTGAAACTTTATTCTTGCTCATCTTCTTTCCACGGCAAACTTTTGCAAAATGGCCCTTCTTCTGACAATTAGAGCAAACTGCATCACGGGCAGGACATTTTGAACGAGGATGGTTGCTGTTTCCACAGAAGAAACAAGTAGTCGCTTGAGGTGAGCCATTTGGTCCCACCGCAGCTAGCGTGCTGGGATCTATCTGTTCCTGATCCACCGTAGTGGTGGGTGGAATGGCTGCATTGACAGATGGAGGACCAGAGTAGGACTCGGAATTACGCATAGCCAATTCCAGAGAATGAGCTTGATCAAATATGGCCTTCAAATCTAGCGTATTATTCTCCAGTAACCTCTGGCGGATTGAAGGTGACCGTAAACCAGTGATAAAAGCGTCACGGATGCTTTCTTCGCAATATTTAGAAGCAGTGACACTTTGGAAGTTGCAATCCCTGGTAAGTGTTTTCAGAGCTTGGAGGAATTCGTCCAAAGTTTCGTGAGGTTGCTGGCACCTCGTGGCAAGGATATGGTGGGCAAAGATTTCATTCCGAGGTTTCACAAAAAGAGCTTGTAATATTTCTACGGCTGCCTCATAGTCGGTGCACTCCTCGATGTGTTGAAAGATTGAGAGAGAAACGTAATTCGCCAGTACCGAGAGCTTGTCGAGGTCTCTTTGTGGTAGGACAGCCAAAAAGTTATCGAAGGTTCATTTCCAATGAAGCCATTCTTTCGAAGCTTCGCCACTGCTAGGGTCCGTTTCCAGGCGCTCCGGACGGAGTACTTTGTCCATCGAGATTGGTGATTAAATTGTTGTAAATGAGAAAAGACGATTGCCTGCAGAAATACTAGGCTTTAATCACCAAATCTCTGTCCTTACAAAACATGGCGGCCAACTGTAACCACGAGGCAACCACAAGCATTGCAGGCTCGCACAAGAAAGCTGAACATACTACATGTATGACACAATGAATTATAATGTAACGCAAAAACTTGCAGTGTTCAAGTCACGCAAAACTCGCAGTGTTCAAGTGTCTAGAGGGCCTTCAAGAGGGCCTTTTTTGCAATGTCATTTACACCACACTTTTTATAGTGGTTAGCCATGAATTGTTGTGGCTCAACTGTCAAAATATGAGTTACAGGCTAGGAACAAGGCTGAAAAAAAAGAAAGGCATAGGCAGATAAACGATTAGGATGTGTTTTGAGTCTCCTAATTTGCAGGGGATGAGAGCAGGATGGACAATGGCGGGAGTAGGGAGATAAAGGTACAGGAAATGGGAGGGTATCACCTCTGCTGTCCTCACCCACTTAAATAGGTTCATGGGATAGGTCTGAAATTGATGGAGGGATGCGGTATCAGGCGTCTTCAGATGGAGCCAAAAATATTTCTTGGATGAAAGATATCGCCACAGGAAGGCTTAGGCAAATTACAATACAAGAGGGCAAAAGTCACTTCTATTATTCAACAGGCCGAAAAAGGGGTTTTTCAAGCCATAACCTTCTCGGTTTTAGGCTTAGAAATTACTTTTTGGTGCCGTTGTTGTCTTGGCCAGTAAACCAGGAGATTCCATCATTTATTCCTGTGACAACAGCAAACAGAGTCTGGCAAAAGATGAGTCATCTTGGCAGTCCTGCTGATAAAAGATTTGACATCTTAACAACAGGAATACTGAGTTGCTGTCCTCACAATATTATGCTAAGAAATTGTTAACATACCCAGTCTTTGTTTTTTCCTTTTTCAGCTAGTAATTTCAAGAAAAAGCTTTGGCTATTGGTTGTAAAAATGCGTGCAATTCTGCAATTAGACCTTATTAAATTTAGAGAAGTCACAAGTCTCTACATAAAATACAAAAGCTGATTGCTTACTCCTAGATACAAGCTGGCAGTGTCCTAATACAAAGTTTCTTGAGCCATAGCCTTGTTGTTTTACTTGCAATTTAATGCTTTATATTTGCCAGTGGACTGCTAGATTTATTGTGACAATGGCAAATAGAGGCTGGCAAAAGATGAGTCATCTTGACAGTCCTACTGATAAAAGATGCAACATCTTAACAACAGGAATGCTGATTTGCTGTCGTCACAATGGAAAGAAAATGTTACCTAACATGCATATGCCCAATTTTTCCATTCTTGAATGGTTTCTTCTCCTTCCTCTTTTTTCCAAATGTAACAACCACAACAGGGCTAAGGCTCGAATTATTATACCATTTTGCCTCATGCAAGATCTCTCACGAACACTGATGTAAGGTTTAATATTTAAAACTCTGCTTCTAGACACGTATTCTAAGGACACTTCGGCCTTTCTTTTTCTATCAAGTTTTGCCAAAATCATACATAATTAAATTGTTCCATATTCAAAAACTCCTTTATGGGCTCAAAGCACAGCACATAGGTTTCATTACTTAACATTCTTTTCTTCTTTTTGGATTTTTGAAACGAAATAAACTATTCCTAGACACAACTGATATGAAGGGGTTATGACAACGACAGTACCTTTGTTAAATTTTAGGAAAATTTATTGGTGTGAGCAATTTCATGCACGATATTAACCAGGTCAGTTCAGTCTACCTTTGAAAGGCCTTTTTTTGAAGGGCTATTCTTCAGGGCTCTGATATCCAGACATCACCTTAAGCTTTGTTTGCATGTACACCATGGGACTGGTGTAAAGAAAGTGTACAATGCCCATATAAAAAAGACGGGGGTGTTCGTCAGAAATTTTGAAAAGAACCCCTAAGAGGTACCAACATCCTGTTTTGTAGGCATGGCTCAAAATCCTCGCATTAGAGGTACTGATTCTTACATAACACATCATATCCTGTCATGGTTTTTTCAGCTTGATACCCTAAAAGGTACCACAAAAGCTCCTGGTGTGGACCTTTGGAGGCTAAACACCCTAAGGGGTACCAAAACTGCATTTTTAACCCCTAAAAGGCATGACAAGCAGCCTCATCAATACTACAATGCTACACTCATTTTCTTAAGACTCAGTAAACAACACACCAGAAGAGATGGGTTCCTTGGGAAACCCACCAGGTTTAAATGTACTTGTTTATTTACTTCAATTTACACATAGAAGCAAGTCATTGGTTTTACTTCCAATTGGTCAAGAAATTGACACAAGACTTTTGTAGCCAGCACCAAAGTAGCTCAAAGTGTAACAATGGAAAGCCAATAATAATAATATTAGTTGTTGTTGTTTAACAGAAAAGCATTTTTGACAGTCAATGAAACTTTCATGGTATGTGGTTAAAACAAACATGGAAACAGACATGTGTATTCATGTCTTTAACAATTTAATTTCCAGTCATACATGTATACATGGCCAACCATGTCAAACCTTTGGGTTTTGCCCTTTGATTTGAGGCTTTCACCAATATGGCCTTTTTGTGCCAATGGAACTTTTTTCTGACACATCGCTTTCTTTTGTTAACATAACTGGGTCATGTTTTTCCCTCATACTGCTACTATCTGTAAGAGGGCAGACTAATACATGGTGCATTAATTTTAGGGTTTCCAACTGCAGCCTTAAGGCTGATTCATAGTTTTCAGGCTGGGGCCAAACCGGGTTGGATCGAGGATAAGATGACGTCAAAGACTCACTAGCTTAAAATTGCAGGGTGTAAATGCAGCTTATTGTACATGCAAAACACGAGTTTAAAAGTCTGAAAGTTCGAAACTCCCGTGCTGCATATTAATTTAGGTGCGTGCACACACATTACATTTTGTGAGTCTTTGACGTCATCTTATCCTCGATCCAGCTCTCTCAAGATGTCAAAGTTAGTAATGGCAGACCATTAATTAGGAAAATTTCAGTCAAAATAAACAGGTGTCTTTTTGAAATGAAGGCTGAAACCTTCAGTCCATTAGTGGTTCAGTTACATAGTTTGCAAATACAAAGAAAAAGTACAATTGATTTTTCGTCACAGTAGTATTTTAAACAATTTTTCCGTTTACAATCTATGTTGCTGTTCCAGTCTGTTATGATCAGACGTTTGTTGAATTTACTGTTTGGTTTCAATGACAGATGCTAAGACCGGGCTGATTATTTAAGTTTATGCCCACTGTCTATTCTACATGGGGCAGCCCTTACAATATCACAACAAGCTGGTAAAATGCACCAGCCCTTTCCTTGTTTTTCAAACCAAACAAATAAAAAATGCTATATATTAGAACCAACAGTTTTGAATTTAAGCTCTTAAGCAATTTTTGCCTTTCACAATCTACATGTATGCTGCTGTTTCAGTCTGTTATGATCAGACTTTTGTTGAATTTACTGCTTGGTTTCAATGACAGATGCTAAGACCAGGCTGATTATTTAAGTTTATGCCCACTGTCTATTCTACATGGGGCAGCCCTTACAATATCACAGCAAGCTAGTAAAATGCACCAGCCCTTTCCTTGTTTTTCAAACCAAACAAATAAAAAATGCTATATGTTAGGAGCATCAGTTTTGAATTTAAGCTGTTAAGCAATTTTTCCTTTTTCCGTGGTAATGTCAACTAACCAATTCAAACAGGCATCACACAAAAAGGCATTGCACTAAAATGCATCATGCTAAAAGGCATCACACTGAAAGGCATCACTCGAAAAGGCATCACGCTAAAAGGCATCACGCGAAAAGGTATCACGCTTAAAGGCATCACGCGAAAAGGTATCACACTGAAGGGCATCACGTGAAAAGGTAAAAAAAAGGTAAAGTCTGCATACAAGCCAAGTGGCCCATCAGGCTGGAGCTTATGCCGGTTTCTGTAGCATGAAGCGACTAGGAGTATTTCTACTCCCCCCTGGATGGGATGCTAGTCCATCGCAGGGTTACCCACAGCATTAAGTTTGCCAGTACCCATTTATACACCTGGGTGGAGAGAGGCACTGTGAGAGTAAAGTGTCTTGCCCAAGAACACAACACAATATCCCCGGCCAGGGCTCAAACCCAGACCGCTCGATCCGGAGACCAGCGCACTAACAATGAGGCCACCGCACCTCCCCACATCATGCGAAAAGGGATCACGCTTAAGGTGGCTGAACACAGTTTTTGATACTTGTGGTTCATTCACCTTTTTCTTTAATGATTACTCTTCCAAACGCGCGCTTTCTACTGTAGTTTCAGCGATCACCGTCAGCTACCCTCGGTGCTCGACAACCTTGTTTCTAGGCTCTCTCTCTCCTCCGCCTTCACTTTGCGCGGCTGGTCATGTGAACACCTGTTGCACAAACTTTTCCACCAGGGTAGGGTCAACGAAAACTTTTTATCAATTTTCAGCTGGTCATCGCTTAGTCTCCTCCGAAGCCTTTTTTTGGGATGTCACGCAATTATCCCCCAAGGAGAGCGTTGCGTGACATCCTAAAAAAATGGCCGCAGAGGAGACTAGTCATCGCTGTGCAAACTTCATTTACATTTTAAGCACTTAATGACTGGCCCCAAGGGAAACAGTGAGTTTTGTTTCCCCAAGACCCTCAATGTTCCCGAGGCTATGCCTTAACGATCAGACCGCAACTCCAGTCCTCTGGGATTTCCTCTGTCTCCCACACCGTGCGAAATAGGTCTTCTAGCAGGCACGCAGTTGTCTCTATGTCAGCCTTCAGTAGCTCTGTTGTGATTGAATCCATTCCAGCTGCTTTGCCATTCTTCATGTTCTTCAGAGCCTGCTTTATTTCCTGTCGGGTGATACGTTCGTCGCTTACATCTATTCCGTTTTGCTGCCTATCGTCAACAACTGCGGGGGCTACTGGATCAGGCCAGTTCAGGACATTGTCGAAATGTTCTTGCCATCTGTGTCTGATTTCTTCTTCTGTTGTTAATAGCTTTCCATCCCAGTCTTTCATCATGTTCATTCTTCGTGGCCGGTCGTTGTATAACGTCTTCGTTACCTCATACACCTCTTTTAGGTTGCCATTCCTTGCAGCCTCCTTGGCTTCCCTAGCAAGCGCATTTGCCCATTCCTTCTTGTCTGCTCTCAAGCTTCTCTTTACTTCCTTGTTTTTCTCATTGTATTCTATTCTCCTTTCTCTTATCCTTTCTGATCTTGTCTCTTCCATCTTCTTCAATTTCCTTCTTTCGTCAATTTTTCTCCAACTTGTTGCACTTATCCAAGTCTTGCTCTTCCTTTGGCTATGACCAAGAACTGACTTTGCCGTTTCGCAGTTGGCCTTCTCGATGTTCGACCATTTCTCCTTGACGCTTTCGGCAGTCTGGGTGTCGTCATTTCCTGTTTCATCAGACTCAGTTTCTGTCAAGCAGCTAAATCTGTTCTTAAGCTCTAAGACAAACCTTTGTCTAATCTCAGACACCTTTAGCTTGCTCAGCTCATATTTCCGTGCAGTCGTTTCGCCTAGCTTTCTAACCACCCCACTTAGCTTCAATCGAATATTTCCAACAACCAGGTTGTGATCACTTCCAACGTCGGCTCCCCTGAAAGCCCTGGCGTCCTGTACCGATCTCTTAAATATTCCATTAACAGCTATGTGGTTGATTTGATTCCTTGTTCTTCCATCTGGAGAGGTCCAGGTGTACTTATGGATGTCTTTGTGGGGGAAGATGGTCGTTATAATGGCCATGTTGTTGGCCACACAGAACTCTATGAACCTTTCACCATTATCAGATCTGTCGCTTCCTAAACCATGCTTACCAACCACTCCCTTTTTTCGCCCTCCATTTGGTGCCCTAACTTTGCATTCCAGTCGTCCATAGTTATGATGTCATGTCGAGGTGTCCTGTCATACACCTGTTGCAGTAGTTCATAGAACCTGTCTTTTTCATTGGTGTCAGCGTCATTGGTCGGTGCATAGACTTGAACAATGGTTGTTTTTATGTGCTTGGATTTGAACCTGGCTGTTATTATTCTGTCGCTCACAGGGTTCCAGCTCTCTAGAGCCCTAGATGCCTCCTTGCTCATCATAATGGCCACACCGCTTTGGTGTTGGTTATCGTTTCTGCCAGCAAATATTATATTCACTCCTGTTTGTGTCCCAACCTGCTCAGACCCTGTCCATCGACACTCACTGATCCCTAGGATCTCCACCTTGTACTTTGCCATCTCTCTACAAACCTGAGCAGTCTTTCCGGTGCTGTACATGGTACGCACGTTGCAACATCCCACTCTCATTGTCTTCTTAGGGTGAGTCAATGCCCTTATCCGCATGCAAGTTTCCTTTCAGCTTTCACCTGCATTCCTCATACTGCTGTCCATCAGGATGATGGAGTCGTCTCCCATAAGACAGCAGGCCGCTGATCTCGCTCCTTGGTAGTTATCGGTACACTCAAAAGAGTGGCCTTGACATCAATTTCCGCTCTCTGTAATCACCTTGCTTTTACGGGATGGGGTGATTGGCCCCATGCCCAACCCCCAACCTGGAGGACCAGGTTCAGATTTCAGATTTTTTATTAATTGACACTTTACAGACATATTTCACTATCGCACAGTATTACAAAAAATTCATTAATTAAAATAAGGAAAATATAATAATAAAACCAAAACAAAATGTGCTCAGTGACCAAAGAAGCATATGCTATCGTGTTGGTCACTGACAAAAGACAAGACACATCAATTAATAGAAACAATGCAATAAAGGAAGTAAAATGTGAATAACAAAAGTATTTGAAATAAACAAGTTAAATGAATAGATCATAATGCAGAAGAGTAATATTGAGTATTTAAAGGGAATAGTTTATATTGCTTATAAAAGGAAGTGTAAGGCAGTTTTTAAAAATCTGTTGGAATAATTTCCCAAAGTTTTGATGTAACAAAAGAGAAAGTAGAGGACCCATAGTTATTATTTACTTTTGACCTATGAAAATTCAAATTCGCAGCAAATCTTGTATTGTAGGTATGGACTTCAGATGCCTGAGTAAGGGTTCTATGGAATATAGTTGGAATGTTTGTTGAGTCATTTAAAATTTTATGAGTAAATAGAGCCACTTTTAATTTGTACACATTTTCAAATTTGAAAATCCCGACAGGGATTTTCTGTCGGGGTGTCCTTCCCCTAGCCACGGGTACCAGATATTTAAAGGCGCTGGAAGCTCGCCTTTCACCATTGTCACTCAGCTACATCGTATTACCAGGGTCACCAAACGTGGAGGTGTGACATATGACTTGCTGGCAGAGCCTTTTTGAGACGGTAGGCATTTCTCAGCACTTATGAGTTACCTAGTGGCAACAGTAGCTCTCACCGGGACCTTTTACCAGCCTTTGACCCCATCGATTTGTATAAGAAGTACAAAAACCCAGAACAATGTGTTAATGAAGGCAGTAACATGACTTGTGAAGAACAGCCACGTAGTTACATTCCTGATATTGACACTGAAGACCTCACTGAGGAACAACGTCTCATAGTAAGAAAAATGCTTGCAGAAGAAGCCGAGTCATTCTCAAAGACAGATGATGATGTTGGAAGGGCAAAGTTCTGGTGGTTATGAGTATATCTTAGTCATCATTGACCATTTTACTTGTTTCGCCCAAGCATACGCAACAAAGAATAAGTCAGCCAAGGCTGCAGCTGATCGCTTGTTTAATGACTTTGTGCTCCGGTTTGGTTTCCCAACACAGATACTTCATGATCAAGGACAGGAGTTTGAGAATAAACTCTTTCACAGATTGGAAAAGCTTAGGTGTTGTTCACACTTGGTGCCCAGGCACCGGTGCGAAACTGTGCGTTGTTCAGACTTCGGTGCCCAGTTTTGAATGCGTGTTCACATTCGGTGCCCAGTACCTTGTCAGGACATTTAAACTTTCGCATATTTCACGATGTATCAGAGGCACATGTATTTCTTAAATGTACAAATAAGCATGTTATATGCTGTTTGTACCTTTTTGATGATGTTCTTCCACATGAGGAAATTACAAGATGACAGATACGAAGAAGAGAGACTAAAATTTACGCGCATTTTTATGACCACCTGCCTTTCAATTGCTTGCAAGTTGAGAGACGTTCTGTCAACAAAGGAACCCACAAGAAGAACATGGGAGATTCAACGATATAAGCATGGTTTGGAAGATGAGTTCCTTCATTTTCCTGAGAGAAAGTGGTTGGAAAGCTATCGCATTTCAAAAGATATGTTCGAACATTTGGTAAGTGAGATGCAGGGCCTTAAACGTACGGTTACTAGATTGCGCAAACTTGTCTCTGTGAGGGTGATTGTGGCAATGCTTCTGAAGCGCTTGGGTAAAGGCTTGGACTACCGCGAAATAGGAGACAAGTTTGGAGTCGGCGCATCAACAGCATGCCAAAAGGTGAATGAAGCTATGCAACTTTTGGTGCGATCAAAGAAGCATATGATCAGTAGGCTCCAAGGTGGTGCAGATTTACAGAAGATCATAAATGGCTTTCAAAGGAAGTGGAATTTTCCACAGTGCTTGGGAGCAATAGATGGAACTCACATTCCCATAAAAGCTCCATTAGAACATCACACAGACTACTTCAACAGGAAGTGCTTCCACTCTATAATTCTGCAAGCTGTATGTGACAGCCAATGCTGCTTTACTGACATTTTTGCTGGTTGGCCATGCAAGATTTTAAGTAACATAATGGAAACTGAACAACATACATCAGTCAAACTGTAATAAAACCAACCAAAGAGCCACCCTATGATATCCCTATTTAGTAATACCAGTCAGGTTTATTTCTTAATAATGGAAGAAAAGTAACATGTGTAGATGTTGCTACAGACTAAAAAGGTCTGACACTTCATCACCAGATGTACTTTGATCTGTTGTGAAGGAGCTGGGAGTTGATGGCCTGTGTACAGGTGGTACATATCCTCCAAAGGACATCGGTGGTGGGTACATGGACTGAAGGCCTGGTGAATGGCCCAGCCCTGGACCAGCTCCTTGTACTAAGAGCCGAGTCATTCCCATCATACTCCTGAAAAATTCTGTCTTCTTCCCTTTCACGAGCTCGCGTTTCTTTTGAAACTGAACTACTTGCCAGACTTTCATTGAGACTTTGCATATGGAGATTTGATTGCTCAACAACATCACACAAACATTTCTTTTTCCTGGGACATCTTTGTATGCTATTTCCTTGTTTTCTCTTTTCTGGTTTTCCTTTTTGCTTGCCATTTGTTCCTTCTTCATTTGTTTCACTATTTGCTGCTTCCTGACCATGACCATCAGTTTCACTGTGTGGTTCTCTAGAATCCTCGGTTGCAGGTTCTTCGTTTTGTTCTGAACTTTCAACCAGGTGCTCTGCAGGTGGATCTTCAGCAGGATGGGTACCTGGGTTATTAAAATATACCAGTAGGAAGTAAGTTTTGCTGGCAAGGAAACAGAATACTTGAACTGAATCTGGTTTGATTAAAAATAATAACAACAACAAGAACTTTATTTAAACATGGTTAAAATATCAGTTTAACATAGCATATAAAAATATCCTACAACCGGTTTACATTATTTGCCATGTGGGAGTACTATTCACAAAACAACCTGTGAATTTTTCTCTTGAAGAGACCCAAGGAATTTGCTGTACACAGTTTCTCAGGAAGATTGTTCCATAAAAGAGCGCCACTGTAACTAAAGCTACGCTTCAGGTAGTCAGTTCTAGGTTTTGGAAGGGATAATTTTCCCTTGGCGTCGCGAAGATCATAATTCGAACATATTGCAGAGATAAATTGGGACGAGTTTATGAGTGCACTTGTACATTAAGCTTGCCTTTTGTTTTGCCCTTCTAATTGATAACTTGTCCCAAAATCTATTCTATTCCAACCAAGGGAATTAAGAAGATAATGAACGGTGAAAGAAAAGTTCCTTGGAGATGCGTGACACTTGAAAATGTTTTCAGATAGGATTGATATATGTGGCGATGACGATTATCATATGGATGCTACCAAAGTTGATGGGGTTGTGTGCAAGAAACAAGCTCACTTTCAGTCTGGAATTATTACAATTTGACTTACCAAGAATGCGATCCAGCTTGTCCCAGAATTCATAGGCTACTTTCTCTACACTGGTTAAAGCATTTGTCAGATATGGTCGCTCCGATCCCGATGATTATCTTTTAGCTTGCTATATCCACTCCTTAGCTTCTTTAATTTTGTTTCCACTTGCTTCACTGTTCGATCAATGTCGTGATCATCTTTCATCAATTTTTGCACTTGACCATAAACTTCTTTGTTGCTATCCCTTCCACGTTTTCCTGCACTCTAATGTCACTGTAAACGTCGATTAAAGCATCAACTTGCTCTCTCATCCACCTTTGACCTTCCGCCATTTTGAAACTGAAGAGCAGGGATTTGTGGGTAAAATAACTGCTTGGAGCAGGGGTTTGTGGGTAAAGTTCTTGGGCACTCACTAAAATCGTGTGCAGACTTGTGCCTGTGCCCGATTCAGTGCCCGGGTACAAGGTCTCCACCTTGTACCCGTGCCCAAGCACTGTGCCCAATTATTGGCTCGGGCACTTACAAAACATTGTGTTCACAGTGGTGCCCGTCAGGCTCCATGCCCGGGTACAGTGCCCGCGCACCAAGTGTGAATGACGCCTTAGTGGCGTAACACGTCTCTGAACAACACTGTACCACCCCCAAGGAAACGGGAAGGTAGAAAGGTTTAACAGAACACTGTTGCATATGTTGAGAACTCTCCCAGAAAGCCAGAAACACAAGTGGAAGGACTCACTTAACAAAGTTGTCTATGCATATAACTCCAGCAGAAATGATGCCACTGGGTTTTCTCCCTTCTATTTATTGTTTTGATGCTCACCACACCTCCCAGTTGACCTAATATTTGGACTTTCACGTGAAGACACTCGTATGAATCATACAGAGTACACAGAGAAATGGAAAGTTGCAGTGAAAGATGCCTATGAAATAGCCAGGCAGAATATCTTCAAGTCATCAGAGGATGGAAAGAAGCAATATGATCGAAAAGTACTGTTTTCCAGTTTACAGCCAGGTGACTGAGTGTTGGTATGTAACCTTTCAGAGTGTGGTGGTCCTGGGAAACTTAGATCTCATTGGAACAAGAAGTACATCTCATAGTGGAGCAAAAGGGAGACATACCTGTATTTGAAGTAACGCCAGAAGGCCGGAAAGGCAAATCAAGAATACTCCACAGAAATCTTCTATTGCCTTGTGACTTCTTACAAAGTGATTTGTCACAACCTCTCCCTCAGCATACCCAAGAGAGGAGAAGGTCAGCCCCTGCTAACCAAGGAAGAGAGGTTCATCAGCATGGTAGTGACAGTGGAGATGAAGGGGAGCTACCTGGCCTCTCACCCACTGAGTTGGAAATGTCAACACCAACAGCAGAAACATACAATCGTGGACAAGAGCAAATAGATGGTGCCCAAGAAGATTTGTTGCCTGACGATATGCAGGATTTGTCAGAACATGGTGATGACATGTCAGTGTCAGAAGACTATTCTCCATCTGACTCTGAAACAGAACAGGAACCCTTACTACCACAAGAGCCAGCAGGATCTCATTATCCTGTGCGAAACAGCGGTCCACCAAATATTCTATGTTATGATCATCTTGGAAATTCAAGTTACCATCCAATTTGTACTTTGAGTACTCCAGCTACAACTGCCAGTGTTTCTGTTTCTTCACCATGGTTTCCTGCGACACCTTAGGGCACCTTAGCCATGCACAATCATTGGGTGATACCTTATCATACACCAGTGTACTTAGCGTCTGTTTCATTTGTGTCCCCAAACATTTACCAGCGTGTGCCACCAATGGTTGTTTAAGAAAACTTCAAGATTGTCTGCATTAGAGACTTCAACTCATTGAACTTTATTGGACTTGATTGAACTATTAACACATTGGTATCATGTTTTGTTTCTCGAAGAAAAACAGAGACTTGTTCAGTGATAAATTGTTAAGCAATTTAGAAACCGTGCAAGAACACTGTCGTCGGTAATTCGTCATTATTTGTTATCTTATCAGCAGGTAGGTTGCGAGTGTTAGGACCTGATCGCCCTTCAAAGTAGTTTTTGTTGCTAAGATGTAGGAAGCTGTAGCAATGCATTCCAATGACCACGAAGACATCTCATTTTAGAGGGGGAGTATGTAGGGGTCACCCCAACTCCACACAGTCAGTCACAGTCAGTCACATGATATGTAGAAAGTAGTCGACCACGAGGTCGAGAGACCGAAAAGAAAACAAAACAGTTGGACAAGTCTATGTTTTGATCTTGCCTTATTCTTTTGTGGCAACGAGGGCCAACATATACTTGTTCATGTTTCTAAACACTTATTTTGACATTCCATGTGTTCACATTCTAACATCTAGCAGATATCTGCATTTGTGATTAGAATTCAGTTTGAAGACCATAATGCCAAATATAACAAAAGAATTAAACGGTTTTACCTTCAGATGGGAATCATTAAGTGTATGCACATTACTCACCTACATTTGAGCCAGTGTTGTTGACATACTCAAGAAACCATTCTCAAGCCTGTGTTTGAGCTTCACCAACAATTTCATGGCTGGGATGTGCTTGAAGTAACTTGCTTTTCAGTATGTCCATGTCAACCGAAGCTTCTTCCACTGAGGGAAATACAAATTTAGTTGTGAGGGATGCTTGCGAAGCAAATCACCCAATCCAAGTGTGTTAAGACCTCAGAAGAACGAGTCAAGGGCAACTGTTCTCTTAACCAAGTGTTTGGCAACAAGGAGATCCTTTATAGCCTTCTCTTTTTTAACATCACTCAGTGCTACTGCATCTGTTGATCCATGTCAGACCAGCAACTCCTCAACCTTATCTTTTGCTTCACCGTCTATCTCATTCATGGTTTGTTTTTTTTTTAATCTAAAGGACATGATGAAGCAATGTTCATTCTGCTTAGTAACAATACAAGTACACAGTATTTGGCTTGATATGTTTTGAAAATTATAGGTATTTAATGTGCAGCCCTAAAGAACATTGAGTGGAATCAATATATTTTCCTATTTTACTTTAATAGGCTAGTCGTAGAAAAGGAGAAAGTGATGGCTACCTCTCTAGAAATTGGGGCAATGGATATTTTAAAGTTGTGTGAGGATTTTGCAAGCTGCCTGATACATGGCAAGTGTTACAGTAAGATTCATAAGGTCAGAGATATTGGATTGCATCCAATGGCCAGGAAAACTGACCCAGTTTAAGCATTATAACAACACAACTTTTATTGTAGCCTATCTAGTCTTTTCTTCCAGGAGTCCCTTCAGCTCGAGATCTGTCATATCATCCATAGTAACAAGGGTCACTGCCTCCTCCAAGGAACCAGTGTTAAGGTATTTAACTACAGCAGGAGATAAGCCTACCAATCCTGGGCCATCATGCTTCAAAGTATGTGCCACAAGTTTCCCTGCTACTTGAAAATACCCTGAAGAAATGGCATCTACTCCATAAAACGGGATTAGACGTCCATCTTGACCACCAAACAACTGCATATTGAATACAGGATCAACTTTGCTCAAGGAACTAATGGCACTGTTAAAGATTGCTTTAGTGGGGCCTCCCAAGTCAGCACCTTGCTCTCCGTGGAAGTGAACATTTACACATTTCTTCAAGTTAATCGAGGGTTCTTGTAAATTGTCATTATTTGGCAGAGCATCGACAGCAGCATTCTGCTAACATCAATATATGCTGTGCCTTGCTGTCTGGCATCTGTAGGACTGCATAATTTCCACAGCCATGGGTACACGTGTGGTAATGGATGGCTTGCCCGTGAAAGAGACAATGGTACAATAATTGTCAATAGTGTATTGAATTAACATTGCACACCGTTTTGTGCAATCCTTCCAATAAATGCCCTTTTTCTAATAAATTTTCCCCCTTGATTTTGGGCCATTGTTGTTGTTGTTTTTTTTTTTAAGTAGCTGCCCTGATTGACATAAATTGGAATAGTATTGATTATATTGACTTGGAAGAAAACAGTGATGTTATGAGTCTATTATCCATGTGCTCTATCACACTAATATCATTAACTCTCGCAAGGTTGAAGGTACCTGACGTTTGGGCTTACCACTTTCGATAGAGCTACTATCCCTGTCACCAGCATTTGAATTTTACAATTAATCATATGACAAAATGTTAATGACCCAAACAGTAAATGAACCTATTCACATTCGTGATTCTCAGTATACAATCATCTATAATTTTACATGTACATAGCAAGCAGACTCATTTTAAATCTAGGAGAAATATATATGTCGCATGTTATGCAACAACCTAAGAAGCTGCATGTTGGGAAAAAAATTCAGTGAAGTTTGAATGCTGCTAGGCCTCAATTTGACAGTACATTTACAAACATGTAATGAGATGGTTAGTTTGCATTTACTTGATCAACAAATCAAACACGCCATACAAAGGTGGTTATTATTGGTGTTAGTATATATATGTTGCAGGTCTAAATGATTATAACCTGGTTTGATTCTAAATTCATTATTATTCATGACCCATGAATAATTAGGGTTAGGAGACAAAGAAATTTCATTTTGACCTACAACATATACAAGGAGATGAGATATTGCAAGCTTTTGACTGCTTATTAGCAGTTCAACTGCAATTTCATCCTCTTCAAGGAATAACATTTTAATAAACATTCACTGCACAATAAGGTGTTGTGGGTTCCTAATACTGACCTGATTCCAAAAGTAGATCTATTGCTTCTTAAATACTACCACCAATGTCCAGAGGTGACTGTAGGTTAGAGCTTGATTCAACAGGGGAAATTCCTTGTAAATCTGTAAAGGCAGTGAGACTGACTGCACTCTTTTGCTGCTATCCTTAAAATGTCAGATTTTTGAAGTATAATTACAACCAAGTAACATCTGCAGCGGACCTTTTCATTTTCATCCCCAGGATCAACATGTAAAACATTTTTATACTTGTGTAACGAGGGAAATTAAATTTTATGCATAAGAAAACATTGAAAAGGAAAAGAGAATTTCTACAAATAATTATTAGCCCATTGCACCATAGTCATAATACTGATGGTTTTCTGTTCCTGGGGAGGGACAGACCTAGGTGTGTATAATTTCCACTTCATCCAAAGAGATTTACAGGTTGTCTTGTCAGAAATTTCCACTCAACATGAATCATTGATGTACAACATTCCCTGGTAAAAAGAGTTGTGCAAAACTAACCACACTGCAGAGCACACTTTATTTTCTCAGTTTCCTTTTTATAATGTAGCCAGTGTTGTAAGATTTAGTGTCACAAGGCTTGTGTTTTATGTAGCATTTCACTGTTCTTTTTTATGTACCTGTCTTGATGGGTACAGGGCGTTATCCTCATCACTTGAGTCATCATTCACAACAGTGGTTACTTTACTTGATCCACTAAAATCCAACATGTCAGGGTCATTACACTACTTGTGCTTGCACTTGCACTTGATCCACCACCACAATCTTGTATGTGCTGCGTCATTCTTGAAAGCTGAATCCTGATCCCACACTTCACACACCTCTCTAGCGGGCCAGTGTCTAATGACTAATATGACCACAGATGGCCATACTGTATCTTAGCCTGTTCTGTTTACTTATAGACAACAATTCAACAATAGCTTAAAATGCCTTGTCCCAAGCCACTCACACTCACTCAGGTAAAAAAACTGAAAAAAAAGCTTTTCAGGTAAAACTGGGGACAAGGCCAGAGCAAGCCTGAGGAGGCAGCTAAATGGCAAAGTGACACATGCATGGAAGCTCTTTCACTATGACCACATATGCTCAAAAACTTTCAAAACAGTAATAAATATAACATAAGAGAAAAAAAGTAAACAAAATAATACTATACATACATACATACCTAAACTTTATTAACATGTCTTTGTATCTAGCTGATGGGGAAAAAAACCCTCTCCTAATTGGGGACACTTAGTATAATTAATAACTTACTACTTTCTAATGAACTATTAAAAGGCCTGACGATATAATTAACAATATAATACAGTTGAAAACCAAATAATTACAGCGGTGATATTGTTATATTATGCATATCTAATAACAGTCAACTAATGGGATAAATTATTAAAAAGAGTTAAGAATTACAAAAGGATGTAGTTGCAAGAATTGTCATCTTCTACCATTACACTTAATTCAAATTCACAGATATGATTGACCTATCTAATAGGTTGATTAAAATCCATCTTGATAGAAAGGCATCTAGTAAAAGAAGAGGACATAAACACACACTAACCCTCATCCCCCGGCTTAATGTCAATATATCAAAA